>NC_068284.1:11191190-11491190 GCF_025860055.1 Xyrauchen texanus | reverse complement strand
ACTCTACACTGTCTAACTATAATATGTATTAAGACATTTGTTTGATATTGTACAGCTGTTTTTGGTACTAGAAGGCCCTTACAATTAAATATTTGATACCATAGAAATTAAGTGTGGAGTTCTATTTTACTTATTTATTTAAAGCTGAAATATGTAACTTCTGCGACATTAGCGTCACAAAACGGAATTGGAAAAATAAACTTTGTTTTCAAAACAGCTTTCTGAATACGCCTCACCAGCTACCATTGGTCAAAGTAACGAATTGTCCTGCCCCAAACTCACGATAGTGGTTGAGTCAATGTTATGAGAAGAAAACTCGAAACACACAAAAAGTTTTATAGTACCAGATAGACGCAGTGTTTACAGTTTTCAAGAAAATTAACCTATGCATGGCTTATAGTTTTTCCTGCATTTTAAGCTAGGATAGGAGAAAGTATTATAATACTGAAAACATGCTTCAGCTTTATTGCTATTAATAATTTATTTTTACATTAAGACAGATTTTCATTATACACTATATGGCCAAAAGTACATGGACACCTAAACACCACACCCGAAGATACTTAGAAGAATATTTCAGTAGGTCCATACAATGCAAGTGAATGGTGACCAGACCTTCGAAACTCCAAAAAGGAAATAAAGTCATCATTAAAGTACATTGCAGGCATGATCATGATTTTAAGCTCAATTACACTTCCTAGTGCCATCTAGCGCTCTCGCCACAACTTCTACATAGGGGAGCCTACAGGCTAATGGATCTTGAAATCATGATCATGTCAAGAGACTACAATAGACCTTTTTTCACAGACTGTGATGACGCGTATCTGCCTTATTTAGCAGCGTAAATCTCGCATTAAATATTTCATTAAATATTGTGTCAATTTATAACATTATGCTTATTGTTATATTAGTTATATAAAATGAATTACCATAGCTGCGAGGGGGTTTCTATTACAGCTGCCGAGAGAGTGAAAGTAAATTTGGCATCTTTTCCCATTTCTTTTGTCTTAATCCACTGCTCTCTATTTTATTCCTCTTCTGGAAAGTCATTCAAACATGAGTGATTCTATTGGTTTTGGAGCAAATGGGTACATTTCATTATATTTTATGGGAATAGTTCTGTTTCATCATATTTTCTATATCAGTTACGTACACTGGTGTGTTCGGTGTTATATTTGATGTAATTTAGTTCATATTTACTGCATTATTTAAATCTCACATGATGGTGTTTGTGTGAGTGATACTGAGACCGTCTCTACATTTTTATTGGACATTGCTCCAGGAAGAGCCAATACTGATAAACTTCATGTCATCATGTGCCCTTCTATAATTACTACAGTGATTAACAAATACCTTATAAAGTGAACAACAGATTTTTACAGTTTCAGCAAGCGTGTAAATTAAAACCATTTTAAACTGTAAAATGTACAAGTTGGTCTGTAAAGTGGTTTACATTTTAACTATATTTTTTACATAATTATTCTGGCAAACACAGCTGACAGATTATTTTTGGTAAAAACAACAGGATTTTTTTTACAATGTAGTTCAAAATCTAGATGTTTTACTTGAAATCTTTTCTTTTATAATGGTGTCAAAAACTAGCAATTCACAGGCATAGTACCCTGTTTTGTTTCTATGTTTATGGACAGTTGTATGTATGCAATAGCTATTTATCTGGAATTATTTACTACTGTATAAGAAATCACCAGGATGCATTTGCAGCTGGATTTGCCCTAATGTTAGAAAAGTCAGTTTTCTTGTTGCATTAGACAAATTAATTTGACAAGAGATGTATTATCTTTCTGAAAGAGAGTAGAATAATGTAGAAAAATTAGCAGAGCTAAAATGTGGGTTAATGTATATAATCGAGTCTGCCATAGGTATCAACGTTTTATAATTGAAACAAGAATGATCATACAGCTCAAATACTTTACAAGGCTGTTATTCATTCTCATTAATGCCATTTCTTTTTATTAAAAGAATGTGTCAAATTCAAATGAAAGATTCAAACTGAAGAGTTTTTTTTTTTTTTAGGGAATGCTGTCATCCTTGATATTTGAAATCTTATTTTAAGTGATTTGTTAGTATGAGAAACTGGACACAATCTAAACACAGACTGAACTGTCAAATCAATATGACATATAGACAGTTTATTCATAAATCTGCCCCAAAAATCTTTTGCCAGAGCAAAGATGCCATGTGTCTGGAATACAGTAGCAACTTTTGCAATGACCACAACATAACAAAAAGTAAAACTTGCAGCTAAAACCCAATTCTCTTAAAGGCTACCAATAGATCCTCAGAACCTGTTTTGAATCACTATACAAAACAATGTTGCCACATATAATAACACAGACAGGTCTGGTAATGTACTAAAATATTCTTACTTCATGTAGGTCAGTTACAATTGCTCATCTGCTTACAGAACAATGTTATTGTTTCAGCTGTACAGTTAAGTGCAGATGTTCACAGAACCCTACGGGAACTGCAACATTTTCAGACCTATTCTTGGCCAATATGTATCCAATTCTGTTCTATACACTTAATAATGCGAGACAGTCCTAAACACGAATAGATGTAACACATATATGCCAAGCATGTACTGTTCCTATAGAAGTGCCCTGAATGTTATTGCTCAAGATTACTTGATTCTCTACTGAGATATTGTTCCTCTTCAGTGAATTACAATCATATAGATACACGCACTCTCTCCCACATTTAAAACAAATTATATTACCACTGAATGAGTAAAAAGGTATATCGATTCATGAAGACATAACACTGCCAAAATCAATAAACAGACAACTTAATTTAAAAAAATGTTTTGCCGTGGACATATGTAGCTTTAGCCTTCTTTATCCAAAATGTTTTTCACATCTGCAAACACCTGAAAGAGAAGTGAGAGAAATGAAAGGATGGAAAGACATCTATTTATCCTCCTAAAATGGATAGTTCTGACTCTAAAATAAATATCAGTTAAATTAAGTAAAATAAACCGCTACAACAGTCCTACCTTATCCACAGAGCGGGAGGCATCAATAGTGCGCACCTTCCCTTGTCGTTCATACAGCTCTATAATGGGCCGTGTGGACTGGAGATATGTCTGGATCCTGACAAGAAATCAAGGATTTAATGCGTCAACACAAATACGAATGTGCATTAAGAATGAAAGGAAATAACATTGGTGCTGTTAGTCTAGTGGCTATGCTATCAAAAATATATTTATATATATATTAAAATCCAGTGAAGGAGTTATATTTTGGCCTGTTTTCACTCAAAACCAATTATATCCTTTCTGAAGTTATGGATTTAACCACTGGAGTTGTATTTATTACTTTTGTGCTGCCTTTATGTGATTTATGAGGCTTCAAAGTTCTGGTCACCATTCACGTGCATTGCATGGAACTACAGAGCTGAAATATTCTTCAAAAATCTTCATTTGTTTTCTGCTGAAGAAAGAAAGTCATACACATACATTTTCATTGGGTAAACCATCCAGACCAAGGAGGGTCTGGATGGGTAGGACGTACCTCTTCTCTAGACTTTCTCGGTTATCATCAGTGCGTCCGCTGCTCTTCCCCCGCTCTAAACATCTGTCAATGCACACCTGAAAAACACAAGCACCAGTGTAACGTGTTGATGGAACACTTACCTTTAAAATAACCTTTCATGCAGTGACAAACAAAAATCAAACTCAACAAAACCTGAACATTTATAAACCGTCTTTTTTTTCTCTTTGTTTTATACAGGGTTCTAAACATTGCTTTGAAAGCTCTTCACCATTTTGACCCTCTCCATCTGTCTAAACTACTAACTTTATTACACATGTATCTCCTCTTCACCTCTTAAATCAAAATCTTCTGGCACCTTTAAATTTGATTCAATTTGTTTAAGGCATTCAGTCTGTACAGCGTTCCTCCTACTCACTTGTAAACAGCGCTGCTCTTCCGGTGTGTCGTATGCATCACTTCTCGCGTGAACATGCCAACCCCAATACATCAAGAGAAACAAGAGACCGCGTGACCTCAGCCCTTGGAAGCGATTGTTTATAGTGAAAAGTACTTAAAAATGTATCATTTTTGCAGCAGAAGCGATCGTCTCACTTTATAAGACATTAATTTAAACACTTGAGTCATATGGATGAAGTTAATGCTGATTGTCTGAGCTTTTTGGAGCATCAAATATCATGTTACATCCACATCCATTAAAAGGACCAACTCAGCTGAGACATTTGAGTTCAGCTGAAGAAAAAAGTCATACACATCGGTGATGGCATGAGGGTGAGTAAATGATGAGAGGATTTTCATTTTTGGGTGAACTAAGTGAACTTTAAGTAAATATAACACTAGCTAGTAACTTAAAAAAAAAGTAATTGCAGAGCAAAAAATGAATAAATACATCAAAATCAACTTAAAAATAGCCCACTTCTTACCTCATTACTACAGTCAAAGAAAAGAACATATTTGACGTCTGCCTTCTCGTCCATGACAGTGGTCCATCCCTGTAGGTTGTCTTGGTTACGTGGGAAACCGTCAATAAGAAAGCGGAACTTGTTTTCATCTGCCTTCATAGTCTCCTCCATTGCCTGCCAATGGCACAAATACTTTTCAGAGGATTTCAGAAAATATAACAACAAATAACTTAATATCCAACTTAGATACAATAAAATACTAATCTGCAACTCACAATAATGAGATCAGTTAAAGAGCTTCATTGCACATTGTGCCTAAAATGACTTGAGTGCTTTATAATGCATGTTATTGGAGTCATGATTTATGCCTAATATGAGACACGCCCATTCCACAGCCTGAATGCTCTTTGAACTCTGCTCCTCGGTTAGTGAAACATTATATTTATCACACAGTGAGTTCACTTTCAGTACTATATCTCAGCCTGTTTGAAAATATCTTCTACATTAGTGATGACAGGACTGCAGAAGTTGTAGAACAGTACAGACAGGTGTAACCACCTTTTTCAGTAAGCTGATGGTGATTTCGACAGGGACGATCTTTCCGTCTTTGATGTAGTTGTCAATGAGCTGACCAAACTCCGACCCCTTGCGGCTGCGCTCTTCTCTCAGCAGGTCACCGGCAGACAGGTGAGTATAGCTGTAGGTCTACACAGGAAATAAAGACATTAGGATGTGTACAGTGAACTGAAACATAGTATAAACAGGATCCTGGTTCTTACATCATCGTGTAATGCAATATAATACAATAATAAGCTTAAAAACAACAAAACGAAATCATCAAAATAACAATAAAAGTGTAATATAACCAAAAAAAAAGAACAACAAATTGGGAACATTTATAAATTAGTTATAATGACTAAACAGAGTTAAATTTATTATTAAAATCTAATGTAAAAAGATGAATGCTTGGAGTCTAATTTCAACTGGTAAAAGGTTCCAGATCTTTGGGCATAATGGCAAAATGCATCTTCTCCTTATCTCTTATAGTTTACATTATAGTGTGTAAAATCACCATTAGAAAACCTCCAACAACCATTTAAAATATTTTCATTTAACTACATATTTATACACACTCACTGATCACATTATTAGGAAAACCTGTACACCTACGTATAAATATGATTATCTAATCAGCCAATTGTGTGGTAACAATGCATAAAACCATGCAGATATGGGTCAGGAGCTTCAGTTAATGTTCACATCAACCATCAGAATGGGGAAAAAATGTGATCTCATTGATTTTGACTGTGGCATGATATTTGGTGCCAGACGGGCTTGTTTGAGTATTTCTGTAACTGCTGATCTCCTGGGATTTTCATGCACAACAGTCTCTAGAATTTACTCCAAATGGTGCCAAAAACAAAAAGTACCCAGCGAGTGGCAGTTCTGCGGACGGAAACACCTTGTTGTTGAGAGAAGTCAACGGAGAATGGCCAGACTGGTTTGAGCTGACAGAAAAACTACGGTAACTCAGCTAACTGCTCTGTACAATAGTAGTGAACAGAACAGCATCTCAGAAAGTATAACACATCAAAACTTGAGGCAGATGGGCTACAACAGAAGACCATGTCGGGTTCCACTTATGTCAGGCAAATTTTTTTTTAAATTGAATATGACTTTACACAGTAAAGGTAATTTTATCACACTAAAATCTTGTTAACACACATATTGTTGAGGTCTTGTGGCTATACTTTTGAAACAGTGAGTATTTTAATGTTTACGGATTGGCCCCCATTCACTTCCATTGTAAGTGCCTCACTGTAAAGGGACGGTCAAACTACATTTGCACTCCATTCACTCCCATTCAATAGCATCTGAATACAGCAGACTGTAAATGCAAGTGCATGCAAAGCGATTTTGTACTACGCTGTGTACCAAAGTTCAAGCTTGGTGAACTCTGAACCGTGAATTTGTGAGATGTGAGGACGCATGACCAATAAAAGATTGAAACGTCACTTGCTCGGACCTCTTATCTCAATACAAAGAATACATATTTTAAAGCTGCGTGCTTTATTGTTGCAGGAAAGTGAGTACACAATATATTTAAAAAATTGTAATATAATATTATTTGTTATTTGTGGTGTATTATTTACTGACAACATAAGTTGTCCAGTGTGACATCATATCCTGGTCCAAAAATGTGCATGTTCAAAGCATAGTGTGACCGCCCCTTCGCCTAGAGTTTTGCTTTTAAAAATAAGAAAGAGGGATGGAGGGAGGAACAAGTCTAAATACATTTATGTGGTAATCAACATTATGCCACAAATGCTGTTGATCGAGCTTAACTTGTATTGAACTGGAAAATTCCTTTAAAGTAGGCTTGATAAAGGAAACGGGTAGTTGGCAGGACATTTCGAGCCAGTGTTGGGTAGTGTGACATTCTACAATAAATCTAAAACCATGTTAAACTCAATTTTTTCAAATCTACAGTTAGTATGCATGCAATACATGGAATATTAGTACTATTAAAAACTGTCACACAGCAGGACCACTTGAAATTAACCAGTGAAGGCAAAAATGTGATTAAAAATTTTATCAATTTAAAAGACTCAGTTACTAGTTGCAGGACCTACCATATACACATTCTCTTATACATAAGTGTAACATTTATCATAATATATTGATGTTATATGAGGGAATACACACTTGTACATGTTATACAGTACGACAGCTAAAATATATGATTCAAGTTTAAGAAGTTTAAGGGCGAGAGCAACACTCATGCCCTTATACCCAGCTGTGCTGGTGCCAAATGACAGCTGGACACTGTGCTGACTTCACTGAACTGACAGCAGACAGCAGAGGGTGGGACAGAAGTCCTGTTCAGAACCAGGATATGTGAATATCCTGAACACGCCACAGGGAGTTTTTACAACTCAAAACATACCAATGAAGAGACACATAGATCTCTTATACAAAAAATATCATTTAACACAGCATTATTGTTAATGGGGCCATATTGCTTTGCGCTTGAGCGCATTTCACCTTATTAAATGTCTTAGAGGACATGCGGAAATACATTTTCCTTGTACACTGGAGCAATTATTAACTCAATAACACAACTAGAATTAGCCTATTATTCGACGTAAATCTGACTAATTTGACCCGCTGCATCTCTCTCACCTCCACAATTCTGGCGCATTGTGTCCCTTTCCCCGCGCCAGGCCCGCCCAGAACAAACACAACCTGCGGCTTCTTCATCACACTGATCCTGTGCACAACGCGAGGAAGCTTCTCCGACAGCCTGTGCAGCAGCCCGACAATCATACACTGCGAACGATAAGAGATAGCTCAATGAATGAACATCGACCACTGGGAGTCGAATACAGCAGACAGAGCTGATTCAATGAGCGGTTGATGCGTGTCAAGGAAGTGCGCTGGTGCAAATGCCACTTCCGCCTTACTCGTGCCCGTCCAATCAGAGAGCAGATGATTTAATGACATCACTTAAACCACGCCCACAAAGCTGGGTTCTCTCGGGGGCGCGCTTCTCCGTCCCTCGCGGGCTCGCGCACCAGCATCAGCACCTCTCTGCATTGAACAGCGACCGTATAAGCACATGTCTGCGTTAAGATGCTGCGCCGCTTTTCATTGGAAGAAAATATTTGAAAATCACCGCATTGCATGATGTTGCTTTGTGTTTATTATCATCATCATCTTTGTGTTTATTTGCACAGGTTTTATTGGCTACGGATGCTAGGGACGCAGAAAGGGGAAACACAAGATTAGCTCTACGATGCTCACTGCATTTGTGACGGTAGGATCCATCTGTGTTATGTACCGCGTCTCCGATTTTCAAAACGAGCCGCATCAACGAAATGTTGGGTAGGTCGTTCACCTGGCGGAAACAGACCCGACGCACAGTCTCCATGCAGCACCGGGTGCCTCCTTAACACTGACATGCCCGCGCCCAAAGGGCTACGAGATACAGGCGCACGCGTGAATTGGCAGGAGGAAGGGAAACGGGCTCGCACCGGGTGTCCGATTCGTTGGAGGCCGGATCGCATCTGCTGGGGACAAGCATCAAGGGCAGTGCGGCAATCCAGCGATTCACGAACAGTCGAAACGGATCGTCGATACACCCTAAATGTCCCAATCCCCCTGTATTCCCATTGCAGTTCCTCAGCAGTCGCAAATATGTCCTAAAACGGCAGCTGGACGCTTTAAAATGCAACTAAGCCGTCTTTTCAATAGCACATATGCTGTGTTATTGCTTTCGTTCGGGGTTTATCGAGGAAATATTGAGTTGGAAATAAAGACGAGGATCTGTCAGCGTTTTAAGGGTTGTAAAAAGGGCCAATGAATATATTGCTTAGACACATCCTTATTTTTTCGTCATTGGCCACACTGACTCCCATCATAAGCAGGACCATGGGTTGCATTCAGAGCATCGCCTGCAAGCCCCGCATCCGTCGGGAGAACATCGTGGTGTATGAGGTGTCAGCCTCCATTGACCAGTGCCCGACCATCATTGAGGAGAACTCGCCCATTGTGCTGCGATACAAGACGCCGTACTTCAGGGCATCGGCCGGGATCGTGATGCCCCCTGTTCCCAGAAACGAAACATGGACTGTGGGATGGATTCAGGCGTGCACACAAATGGAATTCTTCAATACATACAGTGATATTGGCATGTGAGTTGTCAATGAACCAAATACCACACTTTTAAGCACAAGTTTTAGCACAGGTCTAATTTAAATATGACATAATATGGATTTTAATATCTTTACATTTGAGGTCACTTGTGGTCTTTAGATTCAATAAGCGAGTGTCTGTTTTTTCAACATGACATATCTCTTATTTACTTAGCAAGATGTGTAATTTGCCCCTATAGTATGTGATGACTTGATAATTTTCAAATTCATATCTCCTGTTGGTCCTAGAAAATCATTCCTGTCAAACAAACCTTTTCTTAAACCAAGGTCGTTTCTATCTATAAGCGGTATTTACTATACTATAGCTGCATAGCCATTTCCTTTTTTAATCATTTTTTTTTTTACATATCATTTTCAAATATACTAAAAACTTTACCTGGATCTGGGGGCATATGCTCTAAAATGGAACTGTCTTCAACCCTCTTAACACTGATGAAGGCCTGTGTGCTGAAACCGACTGAAATTTCTCCCTTTAACAAGTGTTGCTGAATTGACTCTTTTCAAGAGTACTTTTTTATGCCCACCTTTGTTGATGAAGTTGCACAAGACTCATTACCTAAACAAAAAGTCCTAACCTTGGACATAATCACTATAGACATTGAGGGGGACACATCCCACCACAGACTGAGTCTGACTGTTTTGACTTAAACCATATTTTAATCCATAATGTGTGGTTACAGTCTTGGTCCTAACCCTAAGAATAACCCCAACCAGCAGTATACTTAAAATTACTGCGACTTGAAATGATGTCTGTGCACGTAGACATCATTTCTGGCATTGGGTCTGGCGTTGACTATCGTAAAGAGTATCACAAAGCAACATGTGTGGTCACGGTCAAAAGAGTGTACTTTGAAAGGCTGATGAAACGGGAACGAAACGGCACATGGAAAAACAAAGTATACCCTAGCCTTAAAGGCCAAAGATTACTTTGGTTGTTCACGTGCTGCTACGCCTCGCACACAGTGCACATGACGTTAATTGTTTCATGTATACAGTAATGCACATACAGTCCGCGTAAAGCTCAATATTTTTCGAATCGCATATAGTCTACATCTGTGCACATCGCCTTGGATGCTCCTGGCATTGACCGTCCTAAAGAGTATCACAAAGCAGTCGTAGTGCAAATACCTGTCCGTACAGGGTTGTGGTCAAAAGAGTATAGATTAAAAGGATAGAGTGCTCGACTGTACACAAGATGGAAAATCACATGGAAAAACAAAGTTTACCCTAGCTTTAACCCTTAACCCTAACAAGTAACTACCCTAAAATCATAGGGAAATAAGATATTGATAGGAATGTGGTGCAGATAAAATGCGCAAGCACCAACCCCAGCACTAATCCTAAACCTTACCTTAAATTTATACTCAGTCCTAAAATATGATTGGTTGATAGGAATGTTGTTCCAGAAACAATAAGGATGTTGATGTGGCAGAAACATGCCCTACTTGGCGAAATGATAGTAAGCAAATGAGTGTAGGTTAAACACGAAAGACAGTTAGAGTGGGAGAGAAGTTGACAGAGAAAACTTAGAATGAGGTCATTAAAAAGAGTGGGAAGGTTGACGGAGAAAAAAACAGATTCATGAATATTTCATTCACAGTCCTCAGTCATTTAATCACTGTTTTTCAATATTTGCATGAGGCACTTTGTTCTTAGCATGTCCTCTCACAACCTCTCTATTCACTTACCTTGTTCGGCTTGCAGCCTTTTGATGTATTACAGCACTTTGGACTCATACCGCTTTTGTCCTTCCTAAAGGCTTGGGTATATTTTGTTTTTCCGCATATTGGTGCAGTGAGGTTCTCTGGCCTTTCAAAGTATACTCTTTCAAAGTAACAGTGAGCCCGTAAGGAGGCATTCAATGCATTCATACTAAGATTGCTTTGTGATACTTTTTAGTACAGACGACGGAAAGCGCATGCAATTTAGAAAAACTTTGCATGTACTGGGCTGATGTCGAGTGCTCTAGCCTTTTAGTACAAACTGCACTAAAGCTTATCACAAACAAGTCGTAATGGGCATGCACTGAACGTGTCCATACGGGCTTGCAGTGCACAGTGTGCATAGTGTGCATGATATAAGCGCACCCGGACGTGGACTGTCTGTGGTCTATACTGTCTGGGTTGCATGCGGACAGTCCACATGTAATGTGCTGATGACAATATGTGTCACACTCACTGTGCAGGAGATGTTATGGTTTGTAAAAAAAACTAAGTATACTTTGGATTTAACCCTTTACCTTGTTTTCCACATGAAGGTCCAGCTGGGAACTGCCAGAGCTTCGTGAAGGACGGGCAAAGGCCATAAGTGACTCTGATGGTGTTAGTTATCCCTGGTATGGTAACACTACGGAAACAGTGACCCTGTCAGGCCCCACGTCCAAACCCTCCCGGCTAACAGTGAGCATGAATGACAACTTCTACCCTAGTGTGACATGGGCAGTGCCCATTAGCAACAGTAACACGCCAATGCTCACGCATATCACTCGAGACCAGAGCTTTATCACTTGGCTGGTGGCATTAAATGCAGACACCAAAGAGCGTATTGTTCTTCAGACAGTACGCTGGCGGATGCGGGTAGACATTGAAGTGGATCCAACCATGCCTCTAGGTTCTCGTGCCAAACTGATGGGCCGACCACACCAAGAACAACCGCACATTCTCAGCAACAATGAACCCATCCCACCCAATGCACTAGGTAGGCCCAATGCCAATGACGCACAGGTGCTGATGTGGAGGCCCAGGAGGGGACATCCACTGGTGGTTATACCACCAAAATAGGGATGTGCTTGCAGGATGATGGTGTTGCTTAATTTGAAGACTGCATGCACTGCTTGGACACAGCAGTAGTGGGTATGGGAAACCACAAGTATTAGGATATACAGGTGTCCTGTGGATTGCCAGTTTTGTTGGTTTTGTTAAATTCTCTGAACTTGACCTTATGAGAAGAGAAAACTGAACTGCCTTTCAACTTTACAGCACTCAGTACTTGATTGGATATCATTTGATGGAAAGACTAGTACTTAATCTGAACTGCATTTCAGGACAGATGCTCCATAATGCATGAAAGAGATTAAATGTTTGGTCCTATACGACTCAAATCCAGTGGCATCCGAAGATACAAGAATAGTCAGTGCAAGTCCGGCCAGAAATTGACACTTTTCTTTGTAGGACAACCAGCAAAACTCTTTGAAACTCACACGTCAGTTGAATGAGACTTGAAATGAGACTTTGGCAAATGCTAGCAAATATCTTTTACATGCTGTAAGTGAATGAAGACATCCATCAATAAGGTGGAGTGTGTTCAGTAATTTCGGTACTCAAGAAGGCATTTGTTGATATCAACCAATCAGACACATCCTGGCACTGAAGAGTTGATAAGAGTTTTGTTTATGCTCGCACATAAGTTTGTTTGAGTTGACGCAGTGGGTGCTGCACCATAGGCATTCAACAGATTAGTCACATGCCATTTACCGTACACTCCATCTGTGCCATTCTCCATCTGCCTGTCTCTCTGTTATTCCTCAAGCTGTCTCAATATCTCCTCTCCCGTAGAGACTCCTTGGTAAATTATGACATTGAATTTCCATCACAAATATCAGGTTTAGCTTTAACCTCAATCAGTCGGTGGTGGATTTATTTAGGCCCATATGGAATCTGCAAATAAGCTCCGCAGATTTCTGCAGAATTGAAAAGTCATTCACAAAGTTCTACACATAACCCACCGCTTGCAGGATTGTATATTAAATATTTTTGGCTAATAAGAAAATGCTTTCGTCTAATAATAAGAGAATTTGTTGGTACTCACAGCTCCATTTAATACATTTTACTAAATCTATTTTGGTGTTTTTCCTCCATTAGCACAGAAAATGCTGAAAGTTTCAGTTTCTGTTTTTTGACTTCCACAACAAAGATGCATTGCTTTCTAACAAATAAATATAACAGAAGAGAATGAAAAAGAGGAGTGCATACTATGGTATGAATTTGCTAATAAAGTAGCATACTGTTTGTGATCAAACTGGCATGTGAGGCTGTTTAGCTACTGATAATGGAACCACAATCCCAATAAACAAAATCTAGGCCTTTTTCATAATGCTTATTAATATTTACATAAATATAGACCTAAAGCTGGCACATGACTGTTTATACAGGCAGGCCTAGAAAATAAAATGAATAATAAATGAGAACTGCTTGGACTAAAAACATTTCAAAAACACATTTCAAATCAGTGAATTCAATCACTTTCTTGTAGCCAACTGCCCAGTAGAGGGATCAACTAAAAATGAAAACAGAAATTTGTGAATTCTTGAATTCTGCTGGACAATTCTGACCATCTTACAGACGTCAGAATCTTTTTTCAAAATTTATCTAAAGGACTCACATGTTTTGTTCATTATTTGCATGCTTTTGATTTAGTGAATTGCATTCTTTTATTCTGCTTTGGACCTGAGTGGTCTGAAACAAAGAGGTGAAGCCCAATCTGGACATGAAATGACAATAATGACTAACTCTAGCTTTGCTTCATGTCTGATGCTTCACCTAATATCACTATACAACTCAACAATAATTTGAGCTGCATGCAGTATGTCTAAGCTTGGAGCTCTGATCTAGATGATCTAGATGAAGGTAGAATAAATCAAACAGGGTTCCCTTTTATCTAATATGATCAGTTCATCATCTAATCTACCTCTATCTTGACCTTTTTCCTCTATCATTTCTCAGTTAAATTCTCTGTATCTGTCAAAGCCATATTCTTCTTCAAGATGATCATTTAAATAAAGATGTATCATTAAAAGTATGTGAACTCAGTATCTGAAAATGATCACATGAACACCAGCAGGGAATCTGGGGTTAAAATACAGTAGGCCCAAAAATTATTTGGAAAATTAAACCTAAATGAATGAATTTCATTGCATTGGATACATTTGATTTGCAAACAAATTATTTTCTTAACAGGTTATGCAATGACTTTCAAATAAAGCATGTCAAGGTGATTTTTAGTGGATGTATGTTCACACAAGTGTCCTAGAAGAGTAATCACATGTGTAGTTCAGCACATTAACTATGTGTTCCACTAACAACCAGAAAGTGTTTTTCTTGGGTTCTTATTAATTAATAATTTCTCATTTAAAACCTAACAAATGTCTTTTTATTAAATAGTTTACTTGAAAAGCGTGCTTCGGCTACCTTTCTTTCAAATTAAGTGACTAAATACTTTTGGAGGTTATTCTGTACAGTTCAAAATATTGATTCAAAATTTCTTATCTTGGAGGTTAATGTTTCAGTTTTCAAAGTGCGATTTCAGACATAATCTTTACATGAATAAAAAACATCAACTTTGTAACGTTTTGCTATCAATCATGTCATAAGTTCTGTCACAAACAGAACTTATGTTAAACAGGTACAACAGCTTTTTGCCATAGTCATGTGCTTCCCACTGCAAAACTGGTCTATGCAAACATTGCATTAAGAGCAGGAAACGATAATACAGTTAGAAGGAAATATGTTTTTTCACCTCTCTTTTTCCACACAAGTCATTTTTATATATATAAAACAAACTGATGCAAAATATATTTCCAGTGGAATCCCAAGAGTAATAAGGTACTAATAAGTAGTGCACTTAGGGTCTTGCTGCAGTCTGATCTTTTAAGATGCTGACATGCTAGACTATGCATGACGTAAATACAACCAGTAAATACAGTACCATATCTACCAGCACTAATTTGAAAGTTTTGATATCATTATGTGAAGTACATGTGCTGAAAATGTTAGCTTAGCATGCTAATCAAGATAAACTTTAATTTGACCATTTTTTTCTTTGGTTATGTCATTTAACATGTCATAGATAGCTCACATGACATTAATTGATGTATTTTCATTCTTAAGACAACTTAAATCTTCAAGCAATATTGTAGGATTTCCAATCAGGCACTACAGAAACTGCCCAAAACAACATCTTTCTGCCAATGAAATCGTTTAGGGGTCCAAGGGGACAGAATTTCATGGTTGAATCTGAAAATGGCATGACACTGGGGTAATTTAGCATGTTCAGAATCTAGTGTGACAAAATTCTGGGTTCAATACAAGTTAACCTCAATCAACAGCATGTATGGCATAATACTGCTTACCACAAACATTTTAGAATGGAAGTGAATGGGGGTCAATCTGTAAAATTTAAAATACTCATTGTTTCAAAAATATAGCCAGAAGACATAAACAATATGTGTGTTAACATGATATCAGCATGATAAAATCACTTACTAAACTTTTCTGTGTAAAGTCATACAATTTTTCAACTTTGTTGCCATGACGTTGTTATGTCAACAAACCCTAAAATTACTGTAAAAATTACAATTTTTAACAAATTTACAGCTCAAATAATACATGTGTTTTAACAGAAGAATGAATGTATGTGCTTTTATAAAATTATAAGCTTCACATTTCTGCCTTTGAACCCTTTAAAAATTGGCCCCATTCACTTCCATTGTAAGTGTCTTACTGTAACACAGATATTTGCTTTTTTTTTTTTTAAAGAAAAGGAGGGACGAGTCAGAATGATTTTTGTGGTAATCAACATTATGCCACAAATGCTGTCGATTGAGCTTAACTTCTATTGAAACCGGAACATTCCTTTTCCACAACGCCACTTGCCATGATTACGCCACCAATCAAAACGCAGCCATTGGTCTCTTGATATTAGATTAAACTTCACAATTTGAAATTCACAATTTAAAAAAACTCTTTTGGATTTCTTCTTTTATTGGCTTCTCAAAAGGTATATGTGAAATAATTAATGCTTCTCAACAACTTCTCTGGTGATGTAATGTGGAATAATGAAGGCCTCTTTTAAACTTATTTTGTTGGGTAGCTGCAGCTGCTCCCTGTTCTAAAGATGTTCTTAGGAATCTGTTTTTTGACTCTACTTTCACGTTTTACATGTAGCTCAAGCATGCATGTCACCCCCATATAAGGTAAAGAACTATTTCATTGGTGGGGGTCCAGTGGAATGTGGTTTTTCTGGACCATATAACAGAATGCTGAACAAATAAACTTTGAAGAAGGATTTGATACCACTGGGTGTCTGTGTCATTTCTTTCTTCCCTCAGCTGAGCCGTATCGAGACGGGGATTGCAGATCAACCAAATAAATTAAATACATTGAATGACAAAATTATCTAACAGAATATAAACAATCAATTTAGAATATATCAGTATAATGGCAAACAAAATAAATATGCAGACTGTAAGATTTGTTGTGTTCATGAGGCTCTGCCACAGAAACTTCTTTATTTTATGCAACAACAAAAAAAATATTTGTCTTTAAATGTCCTCAACTGAGAGTAACATAAGTGATCTCTGCAATCTCTGTCTTAAAGGATATTAGAGCTATACAATAATAGAATGCTTATTATTGGACCCATGTAGCATAACAAATAGAGGTTCCTGTGTTCAAAAAACAATAAGTTTCAACCAAGTTTCAAGTTTTAGTTGGATGTTGTCCTCAATTCTGCTCCTTAAACACCTGGTTCATTTGCTAAATTCCAATAGCATCCTCATAGTTTCCACTTGTCCACTTGTCCTGGACTGCACCTGAAGGAGAGCATCTTAAGAGACACTCTGTGGGACTGTTTTAGATTATTTACCATCTCAAAGCCAGCCTTCTATACTTTACTAGGGTTGATTGCAGGAGTGCTCTCATAACTATAAAGAAACGTAGCACTGATAACCATCAGAGCACCCAGGAAGAACACACTGCAAAAGAGAATATCATAAGGAGAAAATCTTTGAGAAAATCATAAGCGGATGTGTCACCCCTTATAACATATTAATCATCAACAAATGGACAGTTCTTAAACTTCTGTATTATATCCAATCCTAATTATGTAATTACAACGACCAACCCTAAATTACTTTAACCATGGACTTTATTTACAATTTGACTTTGATAACAGTGTACATTCTGGTTGTATCACTCAGTTTTGGTGACCTATGACCAGTGTTGCGTAAATTACTCAAAATAAGTAATACACTACAAATTACAACTTTAAAATGTAATCAGATGACTTAACTGATTAATTCATCTAAAAAAATGACATTACTAAATGTTTCACTTTCCTAGAAGTTTTAGTTCCCTGTCTGTCGCTCACTTCGACGTTGTGTCACTAGGGGTCTCTCTTGAGAGCCTTTTGCATCTCTGATCTATGAGAAAAGGCCAATGAGAAATTGGAAGACATCATTTGCATGTCCCGCCCCCGTACATACGGTTATAAAGGGAGGGAAATGCGTCTGTTTCATTCAGAAATTTTCTTCGGAGACGACTGGTTGTGTATGCAGCCAGCTGCAAGTCACACACTGTTCCTATTGCTGTTGGATCTATCAGTGCATATCAGTGGCTTTCTCCTTCTCTGCACGGCAGTGCAGCTTTGCCACTGGGTGCTTCGACAGCGCAGTTAAAAGAGTTAATTCTCTAAAAGAGTTATTTTCTCTAAAAGAGCATATACACTGCTGGCGTTGAATGTCCTTTTCAGGACGCGTCTTTATAAAGATGCCCTTTCGCCCCTGTGTAGTTCCTGGATGCAGGAGTAGAGTGCTCTCCGCTCCTGACGGCCACAGGTGCTGTCTCGTGTGGCTGGGCAGCGATCACACAAGGCAGCATTTGTGGATGGCTCACGTTCTCATTGCGAGAACATGACCATGGCAACGTTGTGGTCTCGGCTTTCCTTCCTCAGAAGGAACTCCACTCCAGCCGCCCGCCTGAGTCGCTCCTTCTTCCAACCAGATTGAGGACAACCCAGCTGGCAATGGAGGCGATTTGGGGACGGCAAGCAGATGCAGTTTTGCCGGGTACGTCCCTGCGAACCACACGCCCCCCGACACGCTTTTTGACTTCCGTCCGGGCTCGAGGTAACAGCGGCTTGCCTCACGGCCAGCCTGCCTATCCTCTTGAGCCGGGTGAGCTCGCCACTGTATCGGAGAGTGGTCCGGCGTCTGACGCGGATGACTCGGCTGGGCTGCCGCCTTCAGTCCAGCACGCCCAGTCTGAGGCCTATGCCCAGATGTCTGACATGCTTGCCCGGGCCGCCGTTAGAGTGGGGCTGGACTGGAAACCTCCGTCCTCCCCACAGTGGCTTGATGATTAGTTCCTCGGGTCTGCGCACCGCTTACAGACCCCCCCGGTTCTTTTCTTCCCGGAAGTGCATGATGAGCTGACGAGATCGTGATGAACACCCTTCTCCACCCATCACCGTGCCTCTCGCTCATCCGCTCTCACTACCCTTGACAGCGGAGCTGCCCTCAGGTACACGGCGGTCCCCCAGGTGGACAGATCAGTTGCGATCCAACTGTGCCCCGAGAATGCCGCCACCTGGCGGGGTCACCCTGTGCTCCCCTCCAAGGCCTGTAAGCCTACAGCGCCACAGCGCGGTCACTCGGGCAGGCAATGGCCGAGAATTGTGGTTCAGAAATGACATCTGTGGCTGAACATGGTCGAGATGCGCGAAGTGGACAAAACGCATCTCCCAGTTCAGCCTTTTCAGCAACACTGTAGAGGACTTCGCCCAGCAGTTCTCAGTGGTGAAAAAGCACAGGGCATCCCCCTGTGGCACCTAAGAAACACAGGGCTCCACCTCAACCCGGGCCCAGCTCTCAGCCCCAGCATCGAGCACCCTGCAGAAGGCTCACGCTCCCTGTCTCACGAACCCCTTTGAGGACTCGGAAGGCTCCCAAGCGTTCCTGAGACAGACGACCCAGGGACCAAATGTTTGCTCCGGAGCTGGTAAGCAGAGCACTCCATTCCCCGGTGGAGGGCCGGGAGGAGAATTTTCAGTTAAGTTTACTTACTTTGCCGCACTCCCTTCGGGTTACAGTAGCCACATTCTCAATAAAAGAGCAATTCCTTTTGTCTCTGGGTCACCTGGTCCGCAAATACCGTTCTCATGGTACTCTGCCACATACCTCAACAGTCCCGGCACATTGGACGCAGGCCTCTTGCCTCCAGCCCCACGACTGCTGTCCCCCGGCTGGCCGGTTCTGACGAGTCTAGAGGACGCCTCCGTAGGACCTCCTCCTCACTAACCCGCCTCCCGCCGGGTGTGTGGAGCAAGGTAAGTGCTTTGAGACTTCTTTCAGCACCAGAGGCGCATTACCTATTCCACCCCACTGCGAAGCCCCGACGGGTATGTCAAAATTGACGCATGGCTTCCCAATCCGTCACGCTGGCTGGCCAGGACCATTCGCCTTGGTTATGCAATTCAGTTTGCCAGCCCCCCCACGGGGGGCGTACGCTTTACCGCAGTACACGGCGAAGATGCCAAATCCCTGCGTGAGGAAATCGCGACTCTCTTATTCAAGAACCCGACAGAGCCTGTCCCTCCAACAGAGATGAAGAAGGGTTTCAACAGCCCTTACTTCTACGTACCCAAGAAAGGCGGCTGCTTACGACCGATCTTGGACTTGCTTTGCACACAATCCCGTTCAAAATGTTCCCGTTCAAAGACACATTCTAACTTGCGTCCAGCATCTAGATTGGTTCGCAGCCGTAGACCTGAAGGATGCGCACTTCCACGTCTTAATATTGCCTCGACATCGACCCTTTCTGCGGTTCGCGTTCGACAGCCAGGCATATCAGTACAAGGTCCTCCCCTTCGGAATGTCCCTGTCCCCTCGCCATCTCTTTTCTCTGCATGGAGTTAGACTCAGTCTCAATGTTAGCGCAGTCAGTGCTGAAATGCCTCAATGCGTTCAGGCCGGGCACGGCGGTTCCCTTAAAACATTTCCAGAGGCTCCTGGGGCATATGGCATCCTCTGGGGTTGATGCATATGAGACCGCTTCAGCACTGGCTCCAGACTCGAGTCCCGGGACGAGCATGGCGCCGCGGCATGCACCGTGTGTTCATCACCCCCACCTGCCGCCAAACTTTCAAACCCTGGACAGACCTCTGCTTTCTACGGACAGCAGTCCCATTGCAGCAGGTATCCCGATGCATCCTGGTCACCACAGATGCCTACAAATTGGGTTTAGGCGCTGTGTTCAATGGGCATGCAGCCGCGGGCCATTGGAAAGGGGCCCCGCTGCACTGGCATATCAACTGCCTAGAGTTGTTAGCTGTACTTTTTGCCCTGCGGAGATTTCTCCAGCTAATTCAGGGCAAACACGTCTTGATCCAATCAGACAGCACCACCACGGTAGCGTACATAAATCACCACGCCGGCGTACGCTCCCGTCACATGTCACAGCTCGCCCGTCGTCTCCTCCTTTGGAGCCAGCAGTGACTCAAGTCGCAATTCACATCCCGGGCAACCTCAACGTGGTAGCGGACATGCTATCACGACAATGCTTCACCCCCCAGTCGGTCCAGCTGATTTGGGAACGATTCAGCAAGGCCCAGGTAGACCTGTTTGCCTCCCGAGAAATCTCCCACTGCCCGCTCTGGTACGCCCGAACGGAGGCTCCCCTCGGGGCAGACATGCTGGCTCACAGCTGGCCTGCGGGGTTGCACAAGTACGAATTTCCCCCAGGAGCTGTGCAAGGTCAGGGAGGACGGGGAACAAGTCATTCTAGTGGCTCCCTATAGGCCCACTTGGACTTGGTTCTCGGATCTCGTACTCCTCGCGACAGCCCCTCCCTGGCAAATCCCCCTGAGGAAGGACCTTCTTTCTCAGGACGGGGCACGCTCTAGCATCTGCACCCAGACCTTTGGAACCTCCACGTCTGGCACCTGGACAGGATGCGGAAGATCTAGCTGATCTACCATCTGCTGTCATAGACACAATCAACTAAGCCAGAGACCCTTCTACCAGGCAACTTTACACCCTGAAGTGGCACTTGTGTGCAAATTGGTGTTCTTCCCGGGCTGAAGACCCACAGAGGTGTGCAGTTATGTCAGTGCTTTCATTCCTGCAGGAGAGGTTGGAAGGGGGCTGTCCCCCTCCACCTTGAAGGTGTATGTAGCTACTATCGTGGCCCACCACGACACAGTAGATGGCAAGTCTTTGGGTAAGCACAACTTAATTATCAGGTTCCTAAGAGGCACCCGGAGGTTAAATCCCTGCTCCCCTCCTGGGAGCCTGTTCCCCTCCTGGGATCTCTCAGTGGTCCTCTTGGGCCTTCAGAGACCCCCCTTCGAGCCGCTAGAATCAGTCGGACTCAGGGCCCTCTCCTTGAAGACGGCCCTCCTGATCGCGCTCGCCTCCATCAAATGGGTCGGGGACCTGCAAGTGTTCTCTGTCAGTGACACCTGCCTGGAGTTCGGTCCGGCAGACACTCACGTGATCCTATGACCGCGACCGGGCTATGTGCCCAAGGTTCCCACCACTCCCTTCAAGGACCAGGTAGTGAACCTGCAAGCACTGCCCAAGGAGGAGGCAGGCCCAGCCCCTTCGTTGCTGTGTCCGGTACGTGCTTTGCATATCTACTTGGACCACACGCAGAGCTTTAGATGTTCTGAACAGCTCTTTGTCTGCTTTGTTGGACAGAATAAAGGGAACGCTGTCTCCAAACAGAGGCTTTCCCACTGGGTAGTGGATGTCATTACGTTGGCCTATCGCACCCAAGCCGTGCATGAATATAAAATGTAATGTGTTACATAGCTTTTTTTACCCCAAATTAATTTGATTACAGTGACTTTGTAATCGCACACGCCCAGCACTTCCCATGACATTTCTCTTTTAAAACATGTGGCAACCCGGTTACATCAGAACGGCTGAACGTGATAGGGTAAGAAGGTTGATGCAAAAGTGTCATATAACAGTTACAATCAGTATTTGATTTCCCAACAGAGTTAAAATTTTAAGGGTGATGAAGATAAAGACAGATAAAGACTTAGAAGAAACCTACTTCTCCTTATACCATGTGGTCAAAAAAATGCTTATGTCACTCACCTAAATATGAGGTCAATGATCAAACTGTTATTTTTAAAGTAGAAAATGTCAAAAATCTTCTATAGAATTTAAGAATATTTTAAATATTTTAATTTCAATACAAGCTGCTTTTAGGTGGCTTTTTTATTATTAGTATAACCCATTAAAATTAAATAGTAAATGGAACATGCAAATTACCTGATATTCTGATGTTAAAAAAACATTTAAAATTAAATACAAAAAATTACATTTATTTGACATTACAGTCTAAAAAGTAAAAGGAATATTCCAGGTTCAGTAAAAGTGAATCTCAATTGACAGCATTTGTGGCATAATGTTGATTACCACAAGAAATGATTTCGAATCATCCCTCCTTTTCTTTAAAAATAAATAAATAAATCTAGGTTACTTTGAGTCATTTACAATGAAAGTGAATGGCGACAATCTTTGGAGGGTTTAAAGACATAAATATGAAGCTTATAATTTTATAAAAGCACTTACATTAATTCTTCTGTTAAACCTAGTGTATTATTTGAGCTGCAAAGTTGTTTAAATTGTAATTTTTAAAGTCATTTTAGGGTTTGTTGGCATCATCATGGCAACAAAGTTGTAAAATTGGCTATAACTTTACACAGAAAAGGTTAGTAAGCGACTGTATCACACTAAAATCATATAAACACGCATATTGTTAACATCTTGTGGCTATACCTTTGAAACAGTGAGTATCAGTGAGAACAGTGAGTATCTGATTGGCCCCCATTCACTTCTATTGTAAGTGCCTCACTGTAGACCAGATTTGTCCTTTTCTTTTTTCAGTTATCATTTTCTATTGTTTCATAGACATATAACAAAGACAAAACACAACATATATACACTGAATCAACTTCCAGGGAGGGGCTCTCTCAGGTGGAAGCAACCAATGAGCCAAATGTCTGAGACCGAATGCATAATAATAAAACAAAATATTGGGTAGGCCTAGCCCACCATTGTCAGTCAGCCTATGCAGCTTATTAAAATGTATTCTAGTACGCTTACCATTCCAAATGAAGGACTACGCTATGCTATCAAATCGCTTGAAAAAAGAGAGGGGGACATCTACAGGGAGAGACTGTAGCAGGTAGTTACATTTTGGATTACAATTCATTTTAATAACATTAAACTTCTGAGCTCTGTCCTCTCCACTCCTGCAGATGGCACCAACATTCCTAACCTTGTTCAGTACACTGCTCATTAACTCTCGTTCCCTTCACCTGCTTCTAGAAGTTTGTTCTTTATTATGCCTTTTGACCCTTGTGTCTATTTTGTTTCTCTGTTTTGTAGAAGCTTGTCTTTCCATGTTTATTTGTTCTTTGTGGGGGAGTTAGCTCAGTAGTAAACATCTTACACCTTACCCCTGGGCACTGTAGACACGGGTTCGATCCCCGCCAAAGGTAGCCTCATTATACCAGAGTAAAATAATCTGAAATTAATCCATTTGTTTGTGTCCACTAACGGGTGTCTATAAAATAACTTAATCCATCCAATAAAAGTATTCCCGAATCCATATATTTCCAAAATTTTAAAAAGATAATCCCATTCTAACATATCAAAGGCCTTATCGGTGTCAAGTGAAATGGCAGCAAACGGAGTCTGATCATTCTCCACTGACCACATGATACTGATGAAACACCTAATGTTATCAGAAGAGCTGCGGCCCCGAATAAACCCCACCTAATCTATATGTATAAGAGATGTCATAACTTTTAACATAACTTTACTTTTTTACCAGAATTTTTGACAATATTTTTACATCTAGCTAGATCAGAGAAACTGCATGGTAATTCTTACACACTAGCTTAAGATCTAAAAAATTCTGCGGCAACACCATCTGGCCACAGAACCTTGCCTGTAGGCAAGGTCTTAATTACCTCGCCAAGCTCTTCCAAGGTAATCTCAGAATCATGAGAATTGTTTTGCACAGTCGTCAGTTTAGGGAGTTCTAATGGTTCCACAAAGTTACTAATATCTTCATAATTAGACAAAATGTGGAACTATAAAGATCATGATATAATTCTTAAAAAGCATTATTATCAATGGCCAGGGTAAAAATTTCACCACCAGCAGGTTTCACTGAGGGAATGGTAGAAAAAGACTCTCTCTGCTTTAAAAGCTAATCAAAAGCATCCCTGCTTTATCCCCTGACTCAAAGTATGACTGTCTTGCCCTGAATAGCCAAAACTCCACATTCCATGACAAAAGAGTATTATATCTGTATTTCAATTGGGTCAATTCTCTGAGGTTATCAGATTACATTTAGCGATTCAGCTCTGCCTCTGCACTTTTATTATTCCCTTTTAATATAACTGTATGATCCAACCCCTAAGAACCACCTTAAGAACCTCCCAAGTCACGCCCACAGAGGATACTGAGGACCAGTGGGTCACCATTGATCTCAGCCTTTAACATATGATGGAATTCAGGATTTTGCAAAAGGGATACATTAAAGCGTCAACTATATGATTTATTTTTGTAGCAACCTCTCTAAACTCACCAGGGCATGATCTGAAACGAAGATGTTTCCGATTGAGCAATCAGATGAAATGAGAGACTTAAATATAAAAAAAAATCTATTCTAGAATAAATCTTATGGACTGATGAAAAGAATGTATAGTTCCTACCAGATGGGTTCAAATGTCTCCAATATCTGTAAAACCAAGACTTTTACACATCCTGTGAAGCATCACTGTTGCCCTAGTGGGCTTACACACTTTTGCTTCACTATGATAAAGGATGTATTCCATCAATAGATGAAAGTCTCCTCCCAATATTATATCATGGGGGATGCCAGCAGCTTGCAACATCCCTTCAAGATCTACAAAAAAGCCCTGATCATCAGTGTTAGGTGTGTAAATATTAGCCAAAATCAACCTTTGCCACTGATTCTTCCAAATTTATCTTTAGTCTGTTTGAGACATTTTAATTGAAGATGCTTACTTATCACTGTAATGACTCCACTGCTCTTAATTGAGCCAGCACTACAGAAAACATGTCCACCCCATATCTTCCCAAAATTTTCAGCTTCCTGTGGGGAAAGATGTGTTTCTTGAAGAAACACTATATCGTATTTCTTACATTTAAGAAAAGAAATAACCTTCCTTCTTTTTATGGGGTACCCCAACCCATTCATCCACGTGGAGAGAGACAATCCACTCATATAAACATTTGACATATTAGAAAAAACAGATTGCATGTCAAAAATAAAATTATAATGACCACATTCCAACATTTCACAAAACAAAATCCAACCAGGCAGAACCAGCACAAAAAGAAACAAAAAAGGCACCCAGTTTCCTCGGACGGTCAAGTGAATATTCAGTGAGTCAGGCCCACTTGGCTGCAACGTGAGTACCACAAAATAACTCACTCACTCCATTGACTTTATGAAGGACAATGCTTGCTGGGGACATGTAAATACTTTGTGGCCATCCTTGTGGCATCTATTCTCAATTTGGCCAGGAACATCAGTGCAAAAGCGACCTTCCGTTGATGTAAGAGTTTCTTGCATTCCTTGAATCGATCACGTTTCACTCTTGTCGAATTTGCAAAACAAGAAAATAATGTGATTCTTCCAAGAAAGCCTTCCTTAACTCCTTGCCTCGCGTAACACAAGATCTTTATCGGATGATCTCAGAAATTTGGCCTGAATTGATCACGCCCTGTCTCCCTCAGCAGATCGCCAAGCCAGAACTCTATGAGCTTGCTCGATTTCCAGTTTTTGGCCTGTTGTGTTGAGCAGATTCTGAAAGAGCCCGTCCAGGAATTCCACCATATTCTGACCCACTCCAGATAATCTATCTAAATGTCAGTGATCGATCGACGTATTACAGGAAGCTCCTCCAAATCAGTTATGACCTTCATCAGCATTGCCGACACGTTCATCAATTGTCGGCAAATTTCCTTCAACTCACCGGCCAAATCAACAACCGGGCTTGCGACCTGCTGCTCAGGGGCTTAAACTTGACCACATAAGTGTCTTTTAATATCTCCAGAGCCCAAGGATTTTTCATTCTTTTACATAATGTCTTCCTAGAACAGTTAAGAATCAGGGTGTATCGAATCTCACCGGTTTATGACACAAAAACTATTAAAACTAGAAAAGTGCGCAGAGCTCGCCGTTCACACGTCCGAACCTCGCATGGTGCCACGCAACTCCCAGATTTTTGCTTTATTGATGAAAAATAGGGACATGTTGAAATTAACAATTTTGTGTTAATCAACATTATGCCACAATGCTGTCGATTGAGATTCACTTTTATTGAACCCAGAATATTCCTTTAAGCAAAGTAAGACACGCATATTGTATGTTTTAACAGGATTTTAGTTTACTACTGGATTATGGGATTCATCAGATTACAGGGTTTACCAGTGTTATATCATCATGATGAAGTTGTAAAATTAAATATAAATTTAAACAAATACATTTAGTAAGTGGTTTTATCACACTTAAATCATGCTAACATGTATAATGTTTACATCTTGAGGCTATTCTTTTGAAACTGTGTGTATTTTAAAGTTTATGAACTGGCCACATTCACTTCCATTGTAAGTGCCTTTCTGTAACAGCGATTTTTTTAAAAGATGAAGTATGTCATTTATGTAATTCCACTGAATGGAATTGCAAAAATAAACATTGTTTTCTGAATATGACCTCCACCTGCCGTTGGTCAAACAAAGAGATGTTTCTTGGGGCAGGTCTAATCGGGTTGCTCAAAACAAACAGAGGAATTTTTATAGCACCACAAAGACACAGTGTTTACAGATTTAAGAAAATTAACCTATGAATGGCTTACTTATAATTGTCTCTGCATACTAAGATGGGATAGGAGAAAGTAATATAACACTGAAAAAGTTACATTCATCAGCTTTAAATGTAGGAGGGATGAGTGGAAATAATTTGTTGTGCTAATCAACATTATGCCACAAATGCTGTCGATTGAGCTTAACTTGTAATGAACCTGGAATATTCCTTTAAGCCAATCAAATAAAGTGACTAAATGAATTATTATGTTAATTATATCAGTAGTAAGTAATGGGAGCAAAGTTTCCTCCAAATGACCTAAGTATAATCAGTCAAATTTTGGAACAACTATATAATTTATACAATACCTGGTAGGGTCAAAATCCTGCAACCAGAAATAGGAAATCATGGTGGAAAGAATGATTGAGATGGATGTGGCAAAGCCTTTCAGGATGTTATCTGCATACTTGATCACAGCTGCAATGACCAACCCACCCAAAGCCTGCAAAATGTGTTTAACACACAAAATATATAACAAGCCATGTGACATGCAGGTGTTTGTTGGTTTTGTAGCATTCTGAACAGTAAATATCAATGACAATTCACCTGAAGAGCCACCACCGTCCACGTTAGAATATTGTACCCTTGAAAGAGTCCATTCTGCCGCACCCTTTCACCATCATAGACCCACACTCCTACAAGCCCAAACATGAGTCCAAACATACCTGAAAATAAAGAGGGAACCTGTAGGGTGAGTGAGCAAGACAGAGACACATGCACACACACAAACAGACACAAACACAAAGAAACAAACTTCAACAGAAACTTGTGAACAATAGCCTTTTTTCCTTTTGTTAAGGGATTAATTATAAAACTAAATTTTTTAATGGTGTTGGTCTGTGCAAAAGTCTGTTTCATGATGCAAGTATCCCGTGGGTGGTTTTGACACCCACGTGGAGTTTCAGGGTGGTTGCTTGATCAAGATATCACTACATATTGTTTGGGATGTACATATTGCAAATATTTGCCCTTTAGTGCAAGTCTCTGTATTTGCCCATTTTACTGTCTGCAAGGCAAACATTGTAAGTCCAATTACTTCAGAATATGCTGTTTGTTCAATGCTTGAAAAATATAATATGATATAATTACTGTAAAATATACACCTATAATAAATAATTAGGGTTGGGAATCGGTTAAAATATCTACATATTGATTGCTTGTTCTCACTGATTAATCGCAATTAATCATGGTACATTACAGATTTATTTAATACTTCGTCTCAAAGAACTTGCAAGAAATTGGTTAGTCATCATTTATTTGAATCATTTAATTATGTTCAAATTTGCTGATAGAGTTAATTGATCCATTTTTACAGGTTTAAATCTTTGATATAAGTATAATGTATGTTTACATGCCATAAAATCAGTGGACATGCTGTAATAAAGAAGTTGGGGAAAATCTTCTGCTGTTTTCCAGTGGACATTTTAAATATAATTCATATCAAGCTTTATTGAGAAGATAAACTTACGTGTGCATTACCAGTGCATTATTAGACACTATATATACAGATATAAAACAAATTAAATGTTGAAGTTTCATTTTATTAAGTTTTAAATCTTAAAACTATTATTTTCTCTAGCTTTTATTCTATTTCATGTACACACACTCTTGCGCAGTTTTGGTTTTGATGCTGGTTCAGTGAGTGAGCATTTTCAGCGATGCAAAGAGATTTCTCCCACACCTGGCTCTCCGCTTACTGGTGAAGTCTCTATTCTCTGTACAGTAAATCTGCTGCTGTGTTTATTAAGCCCGGGACATGCAATGTGTGTGATGAATAAGCGAGCATTGCTCTACACAATCAGCTTCTGTGCTAGAATGTGCAGTTGTGCTGAGCATTTCCCTCCTGGAAATTAATATATGCTCATTTTAGCCACAGGAAGAGGGGAAAATTATTTGTTGAAATTTCAGGAACTTAAAAAACAGATACTGAATTAATTGCATTTTTTTAAATGCGTTTAACGGTTAAATATTAATCGGAGAAATTAACTAGTTAAATTTCCCAGCCCTAATAATAATATTAATTAACAATATAATTAGGTCTTTAATGTGTAAATGTAGTGCGATTAAAAAATAACGCATTAAAAACAATAATACAATTAATCATGCCCCTTGACTGTAATTAGGAATTTTCCTACCATTGGAGCAATTCAAGCTTGAAGTACAACCTTTATGTTTTTATGAGTCTCAGTAGGCAGGGAGCAGTAAGCACAACTCCAGCTACAGACAATGTGCAGCTACACAAACAACAAACCAAACCACAGCAGACAATACAAGCTATGTTTATTGAAACAATTCTGACCTAGCTGGATGTTACGGACCCAAACACTCTGTTTGGTCTCTTTGAGGATCTTTTCGAAATAGATGCCAGCAAATCCACTGGAGAAGCAGGCCACCAGCACAGCCAGCAGCCCCATAAACTGAGAGCTTGCAGTCACATCCTTCTGCTCGGTGCCTGATGAAGTGTCACTTGGCCACTGTCCAGTCAAGTCAAACACAAAACACAGACATACAGTGTCACACAGCATCATACAGTGAGACTAGGGCTCTGTTCCACAATCTAGTGAGGTACGCTCCCAACACAAAAGCTCCTCAGTCGCCTACCAACTCCAGGCCGGGTACGCATAGCGACCGGGGAGCAGAGGGAACTCTGCCCAAGGGAGACGCGGGTCCACCGACAGGGGGACCATACCGCAGAAAATACATCACAGGAGGTATCGGAGTAATCAGTACCTGTGGAGCACCTGTTCCAGTACAGGCAACTCGGTGCCTGTAGTGGGTCTGGCTGTGAACTCTGCTGAATTCAGAACCAGAGGGCTAGGGAGGAAGGACATCCAGGGTCCATGACTTGTGGACTTGACTGAGGGAGTAGACTGCACATCTTCACCTCAGGAGAGGGGAAATGCACTAAGCGCAAGTGATACAACCAGCCAGCAGTTCCGTATTACCAAATTCTACGTGTTCAGACCTGACCAAACACAGGACGAGACCGGCTCAACCTGGAGATTGTAAAATCTCACGAAGGTATTGGGTGTTGCTCAGCCCTCTGCTCTGCAGATGTCTGCTAGAGAGGTTCCATTGGCCAGTGCCCATGAGGATGCCACACTCCTTGTAGAGTGTGCTCGAACCTGCAAGTGGGCGGGCACAGCCTGGTTCTGGTAGGCCAACGCAATGGTTCCCTTTCTGCTGTCCACCCAAGCAGGCAAAGAGCAGCTCAGAGCATCTAAATCTCTGCAAGTGATCCAAATAGGTCCGCAAAGCACGCACCGGACACAGCAACGCTAAGGCTGGGTCTGCCTCCTCCCGGGGCAGTGCTTGCAGGTTCACTACCTGATCCTTGAAAGGGGTCGTAGGAACCTTGGGCACGTAGCCCGGTGGGGTCTCAGGATGACATGAGAATCTGCCGGACCAAACTCCAGGCAAGTGTTGCTGACAGAGAATGCTTGCAGGTCCCCAAGCATACCACCGCACCACCTCCATATGTGGCTGGTAAGCCAATGTGACGTATTTGCCACATGTTAACCTCCCCTTCTGGGCAGGATGTGGTCTCCGCGGGGTCTTTACATAGGTAAAAAATACCTTTCCCGATGCGTGTTATAGCGTTAGATGGCCCCAGCCGCATCTAACACTCTATGGAGAGATAAAATATATATAGAGAAAAGGCAGCAGCTGGCGCGGCCTGCTCACATGCTAGTTATGTCGCTTCCCCCCATCAGGGATGTGGGGAACTAGATGAGGTCTATTGGGGCGTTGGGGAAGGTTACGTGCTGTCTGATGCACCTGCTTTTTTTGCATGCAGCAGTCTGCTTGCACCTGCATCAGCAGTCCACGTAATACGGTTCAGTGTTGTGGCGTTTTTAGATAGGGACCCCTAGTGTCACTACATCAACACAACGTCGAGTGAGAGACAGAAGTGGAATGCCTTGGTTACTATTGTAACCTCCGTTCCCTGATGGAGGGAACAAGATGTTGTGCCTCTTGCCACAACATTGTACTAGCCGCTGAAATGGCTGGGACCTTACTCCTGGCTCCTCAGCTCAAAACCTGTCTGAACAGATTCATGCTTCCCTCCTTTTATATGCAAATTCTGTACGCCAATTCTCACTGGCCTTTTCTCAAATATAAGAGGTAACTGAGGCTCTCAAGGGAGATCGCTAGTGTCACAACATTGATACAGTGTCTCGTTCCCTCCATCAGGGAATGGAGGTTACGACAGTAACCAAGACGTTTTCAGTACGTTTTGGCCTTCCATCCACACGAGACAGTGTTTTTGACAGCAAGTTTTTGTAAAACGCTCTCTCAAGTGGATACATTTGAAAATGCTGTCTTCATGTTGTAGTGTGGACAGGGAAGATGGAGATATCTGAAAACGATGATGTATTTGTTGACATGTGACACAGTGATGTGATCCATTCAAATCAAAACACCCAAGATGGTGGCCCATGTTGTAGCAGCGTTGTTGTGCCTGCAGTTTACATTGATAGCATTGTTAAAGATAAATGTTACTTCGTACAACCTTCACATTGCATTCCTTCAAAGGAAACTCAGAATCACTGTCTGGTGATAGAACACGAGGACAATTGCATTTTAGACCGTACACGGAACGGCGGTTTTTCGCATGCACAGTAAGGGGATTTAAGAGTTTTCATAAGTTGTGAACAAGCAACTTTTGGAAAATGCTTGAAAAAGACAGTGTGGACAGAGAGCATTTCAAAAATGCCATTTTCAAATGTATCTGGATTAATGTGGACAAAGCCTAAATTTTCTTAATGAAAACTAAAACAAATTAAAACATTTGTATTGATTGAAATAAAAATAAATTGTATTATTATTATATAAGATTTTAATATTGTTAAATAAAATAAATCATTCAAAGCAGTTCTAGTGTATACTATCTTTACCTGGACAAGTGCAATGCCAAATGTCAGAATGACTAGAGAGAGCCACTGGTAAATGCCGAGTCTTTTACCCAACATGGACACAGAGAACAGGGCTGTAGTGAGAATTTTCAGCTGATATGTAACCTGGGAAATGCAAGAAACATTTAAATGAGGTATAAAACACCAAGAAACAATAACATACTGTATATAATTCATGAGTAGGCCCGCAAGGAGTGTAGGCCCATAGAATTCCAAATGATTCTGCATATTTCCCAGAATTGTAATGCCTTTCCTTCACAAACTTTGACACACCCCTTAGGGGCACTGTTAAATGCTGATGGCTAGGGGTTTGTTTAAAATCATGCATAATCAAGCTTATGGGTTCGTTCACGTGTGGCCCCAAACAAACTCCCTACTTCTCCCACCAAAAAGTTTGAACAATCAGAAAGCTTTTGAAATGGCCCTCTTCTAGATTTGAGCTTTCTCACCTGATAAGTGGCTGCATCTAGATTTGACAGAGCCACGTAAAGCAGGTTGTTCTGCAGCGTGTAGATGCCTGAAGGGATTGCCAACTTTAGTGTCAGCTGAGGCATGTTCACTATTTCCTCCTTCAACACCTGATTCAAGCTACAGACTCTGAAATCTATGAGCCACATGTAACACTGAACATTAGAATGACAACAGAGAGACACCAATACATTCTAGTGCCTCTTCTGAATGTTTGGTGAAAAAATTATCAATATACTGTAAAAAAAAAAAAAAAGAGATAGCAGGGGGCACACCCCAATTAAACTCAGATTGCAGCACGTTTTATTATCACATTTGTTTGTGCGCATCAAATTCAGCTTAAATAACTGCAAACTGAAACATCAATATAGAAACTTCAGAAATCGGGTAGTGTAAACTCACTGTGATCTTTTAAGACGAGCAGTATGCATGTAAAAATCTTCAGAACTTCAGCAGACACAACGGCAGAGGACGGCAGGTAGCGTGGCCCCTCTGAATGCAGAGTTCGCGAATAACGCATTGTCAGCACCAATAAGGTGGTCTGCAGTACCAACACCCCCAGAGAAACATACTTCAGCGACACCTAGATGGATGACATGGGAACACTTGACTCTTCAGCTGATAAAGAGACAGGGGCCAGGGACGAGAGTCCCTGTTTAGACTGAGAGAGAGAGAGAGTAAAGGAAGGTGATTAACAGCCACAGATTATAAAGCATGTTTAAGCATAACAATAGCAGTTTACGGGAAAAGTTTTATGTTAAGCACATTTTGCTTTGCGGTGACACTCAAATATGCATTTATTATAAGCAAGTAGATGTAAAGTATTGTTTAATTACATATTATATTATATATTTAAAATGAAAGATATGGATTATAATTTAGCTGTTAGTTATTAGGTTAAACATAAAAAAAAATTACATTAAAATTACATAGACTGAAAAAATAGCAAGACTAGTCAAATTTACTTGAGGATGTATCTTACAGATAACCAGTATTGAGTAATCCAATTACAATGTAATTAGTTACTAGAAAAAAGTATTGTAATGCATTCCATTTTAAATTCTTGTAATCAGATTAAAGTTACTGAATTTTAATTAATTTAATTACTTTAAAATCCATTATAGGATTATGCTTATTTCTGTTTTTTTCACTCTCTCCCCTTTTCTCCCCAATTTGGATTGCCCAATTCCCAATGTGCTCTATGTCCTCGTAGTGGCATAGTGACGCCTCAATCTGGGTGGCGGAGGACGAATCTCAGTTGCCTCCAAGTCTGAGACTGTCAACCCTCACATCTTATCATGTGGCCTGTTGAGCACGTTACCGCAGAGACAGCGCGTGTGGAGACTTCACGCTATTCTTCGTGGCATCCACGCACAACTCACCAGACGCCCCACCGAGTGCGAGAACCACATTATAGCGACCACGAGGAGGTTACCCCATGTGACTCTACCCTCTCTAGGAACTGGGCCAATTTGGTTGCTTAGGAGACCTGGCTGGAGTAACTCAGCACACCCTGGGATTCAAACTCATGACTCCAGGTGTGATAGTCAGCATCAATACTCGCTGAACTACCCAGGCCCCTCGGTTTATGCTTATTTCTAATATATTATAATGTAGAATACATGAATTATGGCCCTGTAACGAGTCATTGTGAAGGAGAAATGTGAGGTGCTGAGTGTAAGACTTGTGTGTTTCAATGAACAGGGAAGAAATATAGACATTATTTTGAATTTGAGCATAAAATATGTGTTTTAAAAAAGTAATTAGTAATGTGTTTACTTTTTCAATGAAGTAATTAGTCGAGTAATCTGGTTAAAATTTTAGAGAAATATTTAGTCATTTGTAGTGGATTACTATTTTTAAATAACTTACCTAACACTGCAAATAACAAACAATTATAAATAATACTTACAAGCAAAAGCATAAACTTCTACATGTTTGAATTAAGTACAAATGTAGAATTTACTTAATATTTTCAAGTTCACCTGACATGAACCGTTTTTTTTCCACATCAAGATTTTAAATAAAGATTTTAAATATGGGTTGATGATTAAAGAAAAAGAAAGTTTCCAATACAAAGGATAAATCTTTTAAAAATCTAGTTTAAATCCATGAGCATAGTTCATAGTTCATTGTAAAATATTTTCTTGAATACGAATGAATTGAGAATGAAGCGACAGGTAGGACTCATTTACGGCATTAACACCAGCCTACATAGATACTTTTATTCTGTTTCTAGCTCGCAAAAATTGCATCGATTAATTAAAATAAGTTATTTATAAGGACTATAGTGGATAAAAAAGTAATAAGTGGAAGGAGGGGAACATGGGGCATTCCAATTGAAGAGGATTATGGACAACATCAAAAAGAACATTCAAGGAGGAGAATTAAAGAATATTAGGAGATTAAAATAAAACAATAAATGGAGAAAGAGTGGGAAGTCTCTCAAGTTTCATCTTGAGTTTCAAGATGATAAACTTCCGGAAAAGGTCAAAATAGGATATATGAGCTACCCAGTTAGAGCATATGTTCCACATCCATACAGAGGTATGGACATATAGCTGCTGTCTGTAAAGGAAAACAAGATGTGTGTGGGGGTGCATAGATAAGAGGAATGTGGTGAAAATGTGAAGTTGAAGTGTTGTAATTGTGGGGATCACTGTGTAATATACGGGGGTTTCGAGTAATTCAAAGGACTCCCATTAGTCTAACAGTACTATGGTCAACAATTCCTCAGTGGTTGTTACCACAACCTACTGTAGATATGACACTGTTAGAAAAGGAAAACAAGGATCAGGAGTCTAAATCAAATGGCAAAAAACATAGCAAATGCAGGATAATTATTATAGATGGGATAGGATTATATATATTCAGATCCATCAAAAAATATAGAAAGCAAAGTAGGTGTGGCATTCACGGTTCTGGATTTCAATATTCAGGTTAATAAAAGAATCTCAGATCATATTTCAGTGTTACTGGAGTAATGGTAGCAATCTTAAAGGCTTTACCTTGGGTTGAGGAAAAAAGACCATTGAGGGTCCTTATGCGAAATGCGTTAATACAGAGTGAAGAATTTACATCACTACTCATCCCTATCACTATTAGTGTTCACAATCTTTCAAACCATCAGAGAGCATTAGACATTGCTGAGAGATACTGTTAGATTACTAACACCTCAAGGGAGACAAGACATAACAAGAATCATGTCAACGTTTCATTGATTCTCTGTTCCATGCCTATTACAAATGAAACCAATCGCCTTTACTGTGAGAAACTGCACAGTCGTGTATGCACTCTCACATTAAACAATGAGAACCCTCACTACTTTATAATAACCTCTTCCCACCACTGACATTTTTACAGATGAATAATCCACTTACCGCTGTAAACATCACCAGAACAGTGTAATTGCTGTGTGCAAGTGTATGAGTTGTATTCTGTCAATTAGACCACCTATATCTCAGAAGACACCCATTCAGCTGAAAGAACTGTAAGAAATCATGCATCAGTTGCACAGACTATCACATGAGCCACTCCCACAGAAACTTTACCGGATGGAAGGAGGATGTCATTTGGTGTTGTAATCCTATCTGATCAAGACAAAATGCACTTACAAAGCAAAAGACTATTTACACAACGCCAGCCACTCAAATCTGCATGCTTCTGCAAATGGTGCCTGAAGGTATTTTACTAATAGAGGAGAACATTTTAATCTGACAGCTTTACATCAAAGCAAATATGACTTAATACGGTGCAAATAAAAAGTGTGTGAGTGTGATACGGAAAGACGAGAGAGAGTAAAATGAGTGCAAGTTGGTCAGAGGTGGGATGTAGAGCACACTTGGAGCACACAGGCTGTCTTATGCAGCAATGGGGTGCTGTTGAGGGGGGTTAACTACACAATTCTCCTCTGTGTACGAGCAGAACTCAACAGCTCCTGTCTATTGAGATGGCACTCACCACCCTCCACCAACTAGGTCCAAAAAAAGAAAATAATTAGTAGCTAATTCTAATTCTCCCATCGTTAACTTTATCCCAGATGTGTATAACTTTTTACTTCTGCTGAACACAAACAAAGATTTTTAGAAGAATATCTCAGCACTGTAGGTCCATACAATTCAAGTGAATGGTGACCAGAACTTTGATGCTCAGAAAAAAATCACATAAAGGCAGCATAAATGTAATTCCTAAGACTCTATATTAAATCTATATTTGCAGAGCAATGTGATTGTTGTTGATTAGAAACAAATACATATTTAAGTAATTTTTTTCCTATAAATTCTCCTCCCTGCCCAGTGGGTGGCGATATGCACGAAGAATACGAATCGCCAAAAACAAAAGAAGAAGAATGTGTTAGAAAAATGGAGATTGTTAGTAAAAAAAGGACTTAAATATTGATCTGTTTCTCACCCACACCTATCATATTGCTTTTGAAGACATGGATTAAACCACTGGAGTCTTCTGGATTACTTTGATAACTTTGACACTCGCTTGCTGTTTTTGAGAAGTTGTTTTGCAAAATGGAAATGGAAACTTATATGACTTTGAGTTTATTATATTTACAAATAATAATAAATCAGTAAAATGTAAGTTATGAGATGGGGTTAAAAGTCTCTCAAGCACATTCAATCTCAGAAGGAATCTGTCAAAGCACCTGACACCCCACACAAAACTATGAGTTTATGAAACGTTTTATACAAGGTTTGGATTTGGGCTCTTTTCAGATGCAACTCTGTACCATTTTTCAAATGTCTTTTTTCCCATAGAAACATGTTTTCAATACTGTAAATTGGAGACACTGACGAGGTTACAGTGCTAATGCTAATTGTTGATTATTTTCCTCATATATTTTTATAATTTAAGTGGTATTTCGATTTTATTCATAAGCATGTGGCCTGTCACAGTTTCAATGTATTCATTAACCCTTTAAACTCTGCATGTGTTTTTAAAGATTTCCAGTTTCAGTGGTATGCCCCCCTTTTATTTTCTTTTTTTAATATTTTACTTATTTGACATTATATATCTATGGGTGTAAATAAGGTGGCTCTGAAAAACTGATTTTGTTTTGTTCCCAATCATGTCATCTGTAGCTGAGAAAAATGTGATAAAATGACAAAGCTATACTTCAAAAATTATTCATTATATTGTCCAAAATTGTCTCCATGCATCCAAAAGCCTCTCAAAAAATACTAATTGGTAGAGCGGGTCGGCCACTAATCGCAGGATTGGCGGTTTGATTCCTGGCCCACATGACTGCACATGCCGAAGTGTCCTTGGGCAAGACACTGAACCCCAAGTTTCTCCCTTGCTATGCAAGGCTAGTGTCTTGCATGTTAGCTCTGCCGTCATTGGTGTGTGAGTGTGTGTGTGTGTGTGTGTGAATGGGTGAATGAGACGCAGTGTAAAGCACTTTGAATACCGCTAGGTTAAAAAGGCACAATATAAGTGCAGACCATTTACTGGGAAATGTCGGGTAAATAAGATCTAATGACACATGCAACCACAACAATGACTAAAGGTCATGATTTTAGTAATGAGATTTCACAGAATGAGTTTCATTCTGAGCCATTTGAGTCATCGAGTCTGTGTCATTTACTTGGCGCCATCTCCTGGGAGGATTGTGCTTTGTGTGGATTATTTAATGATCTATGCATTCCATTACCGTGTGTGAGCTTGTTTGAAAGATAATCACCTCCTCTAAGTAGTGATACTTTATGATTCGTTTATTTTTCGTGAAGTTATAAGTGAAAACTTAAAAACACCAACATAATTGTCAAAGATATATACTTAGCTATTACTCACTATATTTTTGTCTGTGAGTAAAACCCCAAAAGGCTGGTTGTATTCTACTCTTTGCGAGCTTTTCAACAACATATGACACATGGCTATTTGATAAGTTTGAAGTTTTTACCGATTACAGTGCAATTTGTTTTTTAAATTATCAAACCGGAACACTTCTGATTTGTCTGCAAATTTCAAAACATTTGTTCGGTTTTGGTAATAATGCCTGCATGCTTTGGAAACTAGAACTTCTAAGCTTTCAAACGATACCTAATTTGTGTTGGTCAAGACTGTAAATATTAATATTTTGACGATTAATTTTTTCTCGCAGGCCTGCTGGTGCGCCTATATGAGCTTAAAAATGTGCTGCAATTAAAATATTATATTAATGAATTTAATTTCACTTAACTAGAAAACACATTTTCCCAAATTCCACTATCATAAGTCTAACACATTGTTTCTTTGTTGTAGTTGTCTCCACGTAACAGTCATCATGGTACTCCATTTTGGTCCTACTCAGTGACAAAGAAAAAATGTTTAAAGTAAAAATATGACATCTCTCATTTAATATGAGGTCATAAAACCGCATGTATTAATTATACATGATTTGGAAAAACTTTACAATTATTTGTATTAATTGTAGCACAAAACACAGCAGGGTAGTTCAACTTCCAAAAAAGACTTTCATGTCAACTACCCTCATATTGTTCCTGGTTCTGATCTGCATTCAGGCCAACAGGTTTGGCCACATAACTTATGATCAGTCTGTAAAGAAACCAGACACGGAGTTCTCAGGTGGTACACACACTTTTGATTGTGTGAAACTCAGTCTGATGTTCGTATGTCATATTACAACCAACTTCTATTGACTCTGCGAGTTGAATGAATGAACAAATATTGAAGTTACTCCCTATCCCATTAGCACAACAAAGGATCACATGGTAGGTCTATCATTTTTAAATATATAAAATGCATGCTGTTTGTCGAGAGTGATACATAGTAACTATAAAATGAACCGCACGTTTTCCCACGCACACTACAAAAGGATATCGGGGCTAGTTGTCACATGGGAAAGTTTACTCAAATGCTATAACATAACTAACTATCAGGATTTTAGTCACAAGTCCAACGGTGCAAAACAGTATAGCGTAGGGATGCAAATTTTGGCAAATTATTTTAACCGAGTAACCGCCAGCATTAACCGATTATTAACCGGTTAACCGATAAGCCATGAATCAAACAAGTGCAATCGATATGTTTGTATACAAAATAAATCAATAATTATAATTTTATTAACTGTTTTTTATTGCTGAGAAAGTGAACATACAGAAAAATATACATACAGCACATAATATCAACAACAACAATAATACTAATAAAAGAAAGAAAAATAAAAAAAAAGATACAAATATAGAAATAAAAATAAGAGAGCCATTATATCACATAAACATGATCACATAAAGAGCCCAAAGCAAAAGTTAATAAGCTTTCTTATTAACAGATACTGTGATCACATTTAAATCTTTTTCCATTTCTTTGAAGAAGACAGAGAAGACACAAAATGTAGCATTTGAGAATGTAAAATTTGCTTAGGACATTTTTTTAATGAATAACAAAAACAGATATTTTCTTTTGTGGGGTCCAAGTCAAAATATGTATTGAGAAGCCTGGCAAAATCTTACACTTGACAAAAACACCAATATCATTCCAAAGCTTGTGAGTGACATGACCAAAATAAGTGTACCACTGTTTCATGCATGTTAAATCAATAAGACATCTCTTAACTTTTGTATAGATTTCTTAACAGGGTAAAACCTGTGTGTCAGCTTAAAGGAAACTTCTTTCACTTTTGTTCTTGTTAAAGAATTTTTGCTGTAAAACCAGATTTGTTCCAATTAAGGTTAACAAACAAATTATTCCAAAGAAAATTACAGGTGGAACAGAAAGAAAATTCTTAGGAAATAAAGATTTTATTTTATAATTTTTGGCTCTTGACTCAGTCAAACAGGAGTATCACAAGGTTTAGAAAGGGATACATTATATACTGAGGAGTGACTACAGTTTTTATAAAGCATACACAAACCAGAAGGAATAGCTCCCATAACTGTGGCAAATCATTTTGGGGTTATTACTATTTGCTATTAGAAGAGAAATTCTGAGTACCTGAACAAAAGACCTTGATTATTAAACAACTGCTCCACCAAAAACAAACCAATACAAAACCAATCATCATAAACAGAGATTTATTCTTGAATAAAATGTTCTTATTGATCCAAATAAAACACCTCTGTGGTGAAAAGTTATGTTTATAAATTAGAGCCCAAGCTAAGAGAACCTGTCGATGAAAGTTGGAAGGTTTGATAGGGAGTTTGGATACATCATAATTACACATTAAGAGAAAATGAATGGCACCAAGTTGTGAAAAAACAAGTGAGGAGAGACAATCCAAATAGGTTTGGCTAGATATTGATTCAGCCAATTATTTTTAAATGTGTTGTTGAGGGAATCAAAATCAATAGAATTCATTCCGCCATTATTATGAGTTTAATATGACTGACTGTCTCATATAATGAGATTTATTTTTCCATAAGAATTTGATTAAAACCTCATTAATTCATTTACACGTGGGTTTATCCACAAAGAGAGACTGCGCTGCGTAAGCCAAACAGACCCTCTGCCTTAGTGAGTAGTGTTCTGCCTTTTAAGGACAGATCCCTTTGTAACCAGCAATTGCATTTTTTGGTGTGTTTTGGTAATAATAGGTTTGAAGTTTGCTGAACACCTACTCATAGTTAGTTATTTTTATACCAAGATATGTTACACTAGTTTTGACAACAACATCCTCAATTTAAGTGATAGTGCAATTTTTAGTTGATAGGAATTTGCATTTATTAAAATTTAAATTGAACCCCGAGGCTTCAGAAAAGGACTGAAGAATACACAATGCCATTGGAATTAGTGACGAATCATTAAAGAATAAAGCTGTATCTTTCACTAATTGACTCATTTTTATTTTAGTATTGCCAAATGTAATACTCTTTAAATGACTATATTGATATATGGGTCATCACTAATATTACCTTTAATCATGAGTTTTTGAATTTGGTTATTTTTAACATTACTAACTTTTAACCCTCAATGGTACCGTGTTGCCTATTTTAGTTGTTTTTAATAAAATGAGACACCCATTTAATTGGGCAATGCTAGGTCTTGGTCACAAGACCCACATGTGTCTATTGTGTTTCCTCTTTCAGCACATGTGCACATGTCACATGGCTCCATATTTTCTCCATTGAAAAGTGCATTTTCACTCATTTTTGTCCAGATAATCACCTTCAAAAAATCTGAGTCACCTTCATTGGTAAGTAAAAACTTTTCATTATATAGCATCAAATGTATCATAGGACATTACAAAAAACTGCAGGTTGCCTTGAGGCAACATTGTACTGTAATGGAATCGCATAAGGCCATACCGGGCATACTAGGTTGCCTGGGTCTCCAATGACAAGCTGTACAAGGTGCGCCCACTGCTGACATCCCTCTTGGAGACGTTCCGAGCAATCCCAATTGATGGAAATCTTTGTGTGGGTGAAAAAATTGTCCCATTCAAGGGGGGAAAACCCCATGAAACATTACAATCCCACAACAAAGTGATGGGAGGGGTTGATCTACTAGACTCTCTCATCGCCTTCTACAGAGCAAAGATTTGATCCAAAAAGTGGTATCACCGAGTGGTCTTCCACATGTTTGATCTGGCTGTTGTTGAGGCCTGGCTCCTCTACCGGAGAGACAGCAGTGACTGTGACATCCCCCCAAAGGGTGTGTGCAGCCTTGCAAAATTCAAAGCTGAAGTTGCAGCATGTCTCTGTATGGAGAGGAAGGCCTTGAAGAGAAGGGGCAGACCATCACAGCACAGTGAGGAAGAACAGCCTGAAAAGCATCCAAAAACCCCTGTAGAACCACGACCATCAACGCTGGTTCGCTTTGATCAGACAAGGGTTATGCAAATACCCAGGATGTTCAGGCATTGTAAAAGTGCAGTGCTCAAAATGTGCTACCTATCTGTGTTTTTCTGTTGAGAGGAGTTGCTTCATCAACTTTCACAAGCGGTGAGGTGCCATTTGTGTGGAAGGACATTTTGTGTGTGGGGGTCATGGGTGTTGGGGTCACAAATATAATGGTCCTCTTTGGTCCTTTAATATAGTAAAGGCTCTGAATGCAATACTTTTATGAATAAAGGAATAAATGCGATAAAGGCCCAAAATTGTATAAGTTTTAGTTTTAAAAGATACATGCATTTTTAAAGTTCACACGGTACAAGACAAACACTGTCTGCATTGCTAGCTGTTCTTTCTTTTTTGTGCTGCCTCAAAGAAAAGATTAATATAATTTTAAACTATTGATCATATTGATATATTTGTAAAATGAAATGACTGTGTCAGCTGACTAGCAAAAAGAAAATACACAAAATTATTTACTGCCCTCAAGTTGTGCCTCATTGTTTTTTCCTCCCTGTAGAATATTAACACAATATTTTCTTCAAGAATCCTAACGCTGATCTTTTCCACACAAAACAGTTCATATTGACCACTGCTGTCAAGGTCCAAAGAGGAAAAACAATTCTAATAATAAAAGTCCATACAACATATAGCTGTTGTATAGCTCCAGAAAGCTTGGAATATAGTGCACTTGTCATTTGGACTTTATAACAAATTATATATATTTTTAAGTGCTTTTCTTCGCCCGGCCACTAGACGGCAGTAGAGCTGTTCAAGCTCCACAAAACCGTGGAAGGAGAGCACATGTATTTCCGGTGGTTGCTAGTGTGGGCATGGTTACCATAAGTCATTTACACGCTTGGCGACAAATCTAGTACATTTTATTTAAAAGAAATGGTGCGTAAATTGAAATTTCACGAGCAGAAGCTCTTGAAGAAGGTTGATTTTATTAACTGGGAGGTTGACAATAATTTGCACGAGGTAAAAGTGCTGCGAAAATACCATATTGAGAAGAGAGAGGATTACACCAAGTGAGTGACAACACACACCTTTTACAATCTGCTCTGTAGTGATACATATGGTGCACATTCGTGTGTTGTAAGCCTGTGTCTCTTTTTAGCCTAATATATGGTCACAGTCCAGAGAGAATGGATGTTAGTGGCTGTCTTCAGCTGGAAGGTGACTTAAGGAGAAGGAGACTTAACCTGTATTTTCTACATTTAGATACAACAAACTTAGTCGAAATATCAGAGAACTAGCCCAGAAAATCAGGGACTTGGACGAGAAAGATGGTTTCAGAGCTCAAAGCACATCCCTCTTTTTGGAGAAAATGTAAGTATGGTTATTAATTTGACATTATGTTATTAATCATTGGCACCATCTGTAAATACAGCGATGAATAAATGTTTACGTATAACGTGTTTCTTTCATTTCCCCACAGTTACAGTATCGGTTTGATCCCCACCAAACAGAATCTTTCCCTTGCAATTGATGTCAGTGCATCCTCATTCTGCAGGTAAGATGAACACCTACTGCATCGTACACAGTCTAGCAACAATCAGGATGGGTGCAATTTACAGTATACAAACAAATAAGAGAAAATTTAAATCTTGTCCTTATATTTAGGAGACGTCTTCCCACAATCATGCTGAAACTGCGCATGGCTCAGAACCTGAAGACTGCCATAACCTTCATTGAGCAGGGCCGTATCCTTTTATCACAAATGACATGGACACATCCATATTTATTTGACAAGTTGAAAACAATGTTTCGTATTTAGCCTGATGATGTGCTTTAGCTATATTCAAAATGGACTGCAGTACAGATTAATTTAATATTTTATTGAACAATAAATAACTCAACTGCCTTACTGTTATTTGTTTTACTTTGGTGTAATTACGTTTATATGATCTTTGGGGATTCTTTGTGCATCCAAAAGGAAATACCTTGAAACCACTTCTTGACTGGGTGACAGATATTCGTGTTGGACCTGAGATTGTCACTGATCCTGCATTTCTTGTAACAAGGTTAGTTACAATTGAACACAACAGTCTTGTTCCATAAGTAAAAGACCAATTAATCTTTCCAAAGGCAAATTCATTTGAACAATAACATAAATTTTAAAGACAGGGCTACCGTGAGCTCCAAGGTTGTTAACTTGATGGTATATGCTTCTGTTTAAGTCAATTCAGCGTAATTGTTTCAATTCATAGTTGTCAACTCAGTGTAAAATGAGACAGTATATGTGTGAGTGTATATATATGTAAGTATGTATGTGTATGTGTGTATATATATATATATATATATATATATATATATATATACATTTACATATATATATATATATAAATAAAAAGCATTAGATTCTTGTGGCAGAAGAGTTAATCATTGTTGAGACGATACAAAAAGCGGCTTTAGAATACAATGTATTGTTTACTACCATATTATTGATCATAAGTCAATCATTGGCACACAGTTCACAGCAATCCATTACACAAGTGAATTTGTCAATCAGTTGGAGAACAGTCCTTCGAGTGTTTTGAACGCAAGAACGTAACACATGTTTGTGTTGTTCTGCCTACTGAAGTGTTTTCTTCACTGTATAAACTGTGCGTTGCTCATACAGCTGAAATTTCACTTACTGCCCTCTGGAGTAATTAGGTGGTACTACAAGCTTGCATTTCTCAGGCATCTTTGCGTTAATTTTTTGAACGCGTTATTTTTTGTAAAATTAATCGCACTGAATTAACGTGTTAAATCGACAGCCCTAATATATATATATATATATATATATATATATATATATATATATATATATTTATTCAAGCTACATCTACATATTCCTACCTCTTCTGTGTCTTTCCATGCAAATGTTATTTTAATTTTCAGTAACACTTTACAATAAAGTTCCATTTGTTATCATGAACAATGAACTATATTTTTTTAGTTCATGTTTGTTCATAGTTCATTAATGTTAACATATACAACTTTAGTTTAAAAATATATTACTATGTTGAAATTAACATTAACCAAGATTAATAAATCACTGAAAACAGGTTTTTACAGTAATTTTAACAGTAAAAGTCTAAAAATGCTACAGAAAAAATGTTTGAGTAACTGTAAAATATACAGTAATTATTTTTTTATAGATTTTAAAATAAAATACAGTAGTTTTTACAATAAAATGTTGTATACACTAAATCAAGTTATTGAGATGTAAGAAGTATGATTTTCCATTATAATTAATGGTGAAATTTTACATTGTTTAACAAGAGAGTACATGTACTTTTTACAGTAAATTATTGTTAAAATTGCAGTATAAATAAATAGTGTTTGTAGAATTCCCTGCGTTACCCATTATATTTTATGGGAATAGTTCTGTTTCAGTTACGTACACTGGGGTGTTCTGTGTTATATTTGATGTAATTTAGTTCATATTTACTGCATTATTTAAATCTCACATGTGTTACACTGAAGGTGTTTAGTGTTTGTGTGAGTGATACTGATAGTCTCAATATGTTTATTGATCATTGCTCTTAGAAAAGCTACTGATAAACTTCATGTCATCATGTGCCCTTCTATAATTACTACAGTGATTAACAAATACCTTATAAAGTGAACAACAGATTTTTACAGTTTCAGAAGGTTAATATCAAGTTTGACTTTTTATTTTTACAGTGACAGTGTGGTCATGTAAATTACAATAGATTTAAACTGTAAAATGTACAGGTTGTTCTGTAAAGTTGTTTACATTTTTTAGATATTTTTTACATCATTATTCTGTGATGTTTTTGTGAAAACAACAGGATTTAAAAGTATTTATCATTGTTAATTCATGTTAACTAATTTTGTTAGCAAATGGAACCTTATTGTAAAGTGTTAAATTATTCTGCATCTCACTATCATATTTGTGTGTACTGGAAGCTGGTTAAAAAAATAACTAAAATGGCCATATGTCCATATTTTAGGAGTATGGAAGACTTTGTCACATGGGTGGACTCATCCAAAATCAAACAGCATGTCATGAACTACAATGAGGAGGTAGGTCAATTGTCCTGCTGAGTTTAGACATTGACCTTTTAATAATTGAATCATCTTAAACTTATTTCTTCAAGAGGAAATGATCACAATGAACACCTTGTCTACATTGGACGAGGGTGGTGTCATGTCAAAAACACATCATTCACATTACAATCAATTTATGCCTTCTGTTTAATTATATGGAAAGAACAAATAATACATTGCCTTTTATTGTCCAATCAATACATTATAATCTAAATTCTTAAGGCCTATTTGTTATATACATTTTATTAATCAACATGGTGTACATTATAATCGATTGACTGTTCAAATATGTATAATTGCTGTATGTGCCAATGACTTGTTAGTAATAAGTCAATTTTGTTTTTGTTCTTGCAGCGGGATGACTTTGACCTTGTGATCTAAACCTCTTGCATCCAAGTATGGGAAGGAATTGGCTTGCCAGTAGATGTAATGGTCAATGCATCAAGAGCAGCTTTTATGTCATTAATGTAAATAAATTGCACACCCTTTGAGATAAACGTCTTTTTAGACATGTTGAGTGAGTGAATGAATGAATGAGTGAAATGCATTTTAGTGTGACTTTTCTATTGCATTGAGTATTTTCAATGAATAATTTGTAAACAATGAATCTTAACAATACAATTGCCATTTCTACTCAGAAACCCACTTCACATTTTACAAATAAAAATATATATATACATATTTGTTCTAAGTATTGGACACCTTGTTGGACTCGTCACAGATGCACACACGTTTCTCCAACAAGTATTGATGTGATTTCCTGTAAACACCTAATACACTTTGCATAGCTCAGTAAGACCTCTCTTATAAACACACTGAAGAGGCAGGACTACAATAATATGGGAAAATTACTGACATCTTCCATTTACAGCTATAAATAAAGTTAGGGTAGTAAAAAGGCAACAGCATTATGAATTTGACAAAAATTACAATTCGTTCACTGAGCAAAGCTACATTCAGTCTCTTATCAGACATAAACTTAAGGCCATGATGAACAATGGTCCAAACCATTTTTCAAGCAGGGTCCTGAGAGTTTCTGCTTGAATTTGCCGTTTATATTCACAGCCACCAGAAGCGTATATACACAATGAGTGTGATGAAAATGACTGCGCCAGCCGCCACTTTTGCATATGTGGAGCGAGTGTTGAGATATTTGGCATCACTCCGGTATTTCTTAGACAGACTGGACAGGTTACTGGCTTTGAAATCCAAAGCTACAGAAAGACAGAATTAACATTAACTAGATAGGTAAAGTTTGTCAGTGCATTGCTAAGTGGTTACTAGGGTATTCTGGGTAGTTGCTATTTGCTTCTAGTCTGATCCAGCTGGTTGCTAGGGTATATTTTTTTGGTTGCTATGCATTGCTAGGGTGTTCTGGTTGGTTGTCAGGTATTGCTATGGTGTTTTAGCTAGATAAAGCATTGCAAGATAGGTTTAAACATTCCATCAATGAAAGTCTATGGGATATGTAATTGTCCGTTATGGGAAAGCCACAAGTTGGATCAGATAGAAATGACAAAGCAACCAGAGTCAGAAAATGATGAAGGTCTGTGCCAAATTTGGTGGATGTAGCTTAAAAGCTGTAGGACGAGTTACAATTGAAAATGTTTGGTCTTGGTTTAGGGATTTAGGAAAAACCCTAAATCAAGTATGTAGAATAACAGCTTTGTCAAGCCAATGTAACAAGCAGCATTTATTTTAAGAAAATATTTGAGATTACAAGAAGTTAACGCATGTGTCGCATGGAATACTTGAACGATACATTTTGGTTATTTTTAAACAAGTCATTATCAATTGAAAAGACGGGCCAAGATATTCATTAGATTATTCTTTTGCGTTTCACATAAGTGAGTCATACAGGTTTGGAATGGTATGAAGTAAAGTATGACAAAATGTTCCTTTTTAGGTGAATTATCCCTTTAAATCACTGAAGCAGGTGTTAGAAGTGAAGTGTTGACTCACCAGATAAGGCTTCTCCACGCTGGAGCACTTCTTCTATATTGGCAACCATGATCCTTTGAACGTCATGCAACTCTGAATTGATGCTTCCCAGATTTCTTTGGGTTCTGCTGTCAATGTAAGACTTTTTGGTCTTCTGTATGTATGTATCTAGGGAGAAATGGAAATATTTGAGTCTACTTTGTCAATCTACTACCTGTAATTTTGCTGATGCTTAATAGGTTCATAAAACAAATGTATTATGTTGGCTTGACAAAACCAACATACTGTTATTCTATAGATATGGTTTAGGGTTTTCCAAAATCTCTATACCAAGATCAAAATGATACATTTTAACACCTCTTAGAGCTTTCAAGCTACATTCACCAAACTTGATATGGAGTACAGACCTTCAGACTCTTCAGGAATGGTGTGCTATGCCTTTTTGAACTGATCAGACTTGATCAACAAGACATACATTGACAGAATGTTCAAAGGGGCTAATGGAATGCTCGTTAATTCAAAGTAAAACTCAACATTTTTGGATGCTCTATCTTTTTTGATGTTCTTTATCTGTCTGGCTATCTGACAGTCTGGCTGATTATCTACATAGCTAGCTGTTTGTCTTACTTTGTCATATACAGTATAATGTCTACAGAGTGGCAAAAGAAAAAAGAAAACGGCCACTAGGTTTGATTGCTCATATCTTTAAAAAGCATAATAGGAGTTTGCACGATTTTTAGAACCGAGATTTTTCTCACCAAATTCAATAAAGAAGTACGGCCGTGAAACTGATGGGACCTTTTTTCCATACTGCTCACTGAATTCTCCCTCAAGATCTTCCAGATAGGCAAATGCCAGTTTCTTGGAGAATCCTGCTTCACATAATGCCAGGTAACACACTCCTTTCTCAATGACATAACTAGAAAACAAGGAGAGTTTTTGAAGTGACACATCTAGATATAAATCAACCACAAAACATATATCGGTCTATCTTTCTGTTTTGGGCAGAAAGTCAGAATTGGCTCTCTTTTAATGCATTGGATGGAATTTGATTTGAATTGCCCAAGCACCACAGGATGTTGAACTGGAATGACAGGAATAGGTATTTACAATGAAATTCCACAGTGGATTTTAGAATTGCATTAGTACAGCACAGTTTTAACAAAACAAATAAATTAAGGCTGTCAATCCATTCAAATTTGACATCAAATTAATGACATGAAATGCAGATTAATTAATCACAATTACCTGCAAATCAATATTGGCCAAGAAAGGCCCCCAAATGAAGATAATTCAATATCTAGAATAATTATAATAATTCAAAGATATTATGTTGCAGACGAGTGAAGCCTTTGTATTTTTACATATATATCATTCATTAGGACCGATTACACCTATTTGTTCCCTAATATGTAACATTTATTTTTCTCAACTGAGAAGACTATCCGAAAGCCTATTTCTGTAAACTAAGTTCAAGACTTAATCAATACAATTCAAAATGACTAACAGAGCCATTAAAACAGATTTTAATATTGCCATTTAGCACCACAGCATGTACACTGCATTTTTCAATTAACTTTATAAGAATATTGATATCAACATTTCTATTGAATCTACTGATTATATACTGATATTTGGCTCCATTTTGAAAACTTGCAATTACTTAAGATGTAAATTAGAACATTCTGGGTAATTATATTAGTTCTTCCACTGTTAAATGAAGGTTAGTCTATAAAATAATAAATGCAAAATCCTATATGTGCCACTTCATACATTCATTATTTTTCATCTAATGTGTCTGGAAATACCCCATATGCTGTAAGGCTGTTTAGAAGTAATTCATAGTAAAACATTATGTATATTAACTACACTTACAGCAGTTTATTTGATTTGTATTTATTTATTTATTCAATGAATTCTAAATGGAGTTTATGCGTGTGTTGGTACTTACTGAAAGCACATGGCACCTGCCTCTAAGGTGCACCGTGCAGGACTCTGTTCGTTCAGTTTTCGGCACAGCTGTTTGGCTTGACTCTGATACTTCTGCAAGTCTCGCCCAGACTGTAAAGACCATAACATAAATTGACTAATATTTACACAAAAGTGCTTTACGATCACAGCTATAAAGAAACAAACAGTCAATAAGTAACTAAAACTTTTGAATGCACCTTATGACTTAGATTCGACAGTTACCTGTAGTATTGTAACCTTATTTTAACTAGTTTAAGCAGTGAAGTCTGAACATGAGTTCATTCATACCTGCTCATTCTCTTGCATTGATGCAGCAAGTGGCAGTCCGTCGGCGACACGAACGATCATCGTCAGCGACACCATTTTGACCAAGTGTCTCTTTCTTCTGTATACTTTAAAGTGAAGCAATGGATTATTTGACTGATTGTCAGAAAGTGACACATCTGAACTGACAGCAGAGTTCAGATGAGTTGGCCGGAAGAGGGTGTGTCACCTCAAATTCTCTCCGCGTTCGCATTCCAAACGTTCCGATTATATATTTATTTATTTGATTGGTTAATACCAAAATCTTACACAATATCTTACAACAATAAAGGGAAGGGAGAAACAAGAGACGAAAAAAGCAAGAGAGAAGCAACTATTTTAAATTGTACATAGGTAATAAATGTTGACTTTTCTTTGATTTTGTCTTTCTGTGCCCAACTAGAGATGTGGCTAACATGGGAATCGTAACCAAACAATTTGGAAGAGCTTATTTTTTTGGAAGAGTTTTACTTCAAAATAAATGCATGTAGCGCAGAGGCTCCGATCTCTCTCATCTTTTCATAAAATAAAACAATAATAATAATAAAAAACAGACAGATTTCGAGTTGACACAAGCAAAGTTGTTTCGAGGCAAGTCCGTCCACTCTGCGTTCATCTTTGGAGCGTTCTCGAACAGGCTGGGCAGCTATTTTGATGTAAACAAGCGGCATAAAAGTACAGCTCTATGGAGTCAATTCCACGCCACATATATTTGCAAAAATATAAAGTATTGCAAAATAAAATAATACTTTTTTTCTTTTGCAAAACTTTGAGCAAAAAAAAAATTAAAAAAATTTTAAACAAAAATTAAGTATCACAAAAGTAAAATAAAGTATCGAGAGAAAAAAAGAAAGTTTTGCAAACAAAAATAAAGAATTGCAAAATATAAATAAAATATAGCAAAAACCAAGATATAATTAATTGCAAAAATCAATGACTGTTGTAAAAGAAACTAAAGAACTTTGATCCTTTTTATCTCTGCAACAGATTTTTAGGCAGCAATGATTTTGCCACACATCTTTTTCTTTGCAATGCCTACTAATTATTTTGCATCGCTCCTTTTAATCTGCATTTCCATCACGTGTGAGCTCATGATACCATTTTGCCTTTGCGCTTCACTTTTCTGTGCGTTTCACTTTATGGCACTGTTTTGACGTGGGGGTGGAGTCAGGGGATTGGGGCGTGTACAACGGGCTCAGTGATGCCTCTCTGGAAGTTACGTCATTAGCTTGAGACACGGATCAAACATCATGGCTGAGCACAGGCATGCAGGTGGAGCGCAGGTATGTAAAGCTGATTGTTTCCTTTTATTTAATTAGTATTAAATGTGTTTTAACAGCGTTTGCTTCAGATAAAGAAGTTAGAGATCAGTTAAAGCGGTGGATTTATTAGCCATACTCGCTAATGCGTCTGAAATAGCCAGCATCTGCAGTTTATTCTCTCTCAATTGATTGGTCTATTGATTGATTCTTATGTTTATTTTATAGATTATAATGGTCTATACCATAGTATGTTTGTTGTCTTCTAAAAAAATTTAAACTCCATATTTAAAAAATATATAAATAGATGTTATTATCACTGTTAAAGGAGACAATAAATAGATTACAAAATAAAAAGTTAAACGATCGTAACAAACGTGCATGTGTTCTGTCTTTAAAAAAAACTTGTTTTGAAATATAAAATGTTCACATCCCCTATATTCTTAAACCTGCGTTATACGGCTTCTTAAGTTCTTACGATGCTCACAGTAAATGTACATGTATCTAGGTCATCTCATGTAATTATTTGCCATGTCACATTTAGCAGAGAGAATATCTAGATGTCGTGACGAATCTTATTAGTGTTCTGACTCAAAGCCTCGGTCATATTCAGGCTCAGGGTCAGCAGCAGCTTTCTCCTGCTGTTTCTCTGCCTCGAGTAGAGCAGGATATGGTTATCAGCACCTACTCTTTAAGAATCAGTCTGTTAAATTTGTGTTGCTTTTGCACAGTTAACTTTATAAGTGATGTTCTTTTATTTTTTGTAGATAATTTCCTGGGATGCTTATTTGTTACGATCGTTTAGATTTTTATTTGTAATCTATTTATTGTCTCCTTTAACAGTGATAATAACATCTATTTATTTAATTTTAAATATGGAGTTTACATTTTTTTAGAAGACAACAAACATACTATGGTATAGACCATTATAATCTATAAAATAAACATAAGAATCAATCAATAGACCAATCAATTGAGAGAGAATAAACTGCAGATGCTGGCTATTTCAGACGCATTAGCGAGTATGGCTAATAAATCCACCGCTTTAACTGATCTCTAACTTCTTTATCTGAAGCAAACGCTGTTAAAACACATTTAATACTAATTAAATAAAAGGAAACAATCAGCTTTACATACCTGAGATCCACCTGCATGCCTGTGCTCAGCCATGATGTTTGATCCGTGTCTCAAGCTAATGACATAACTTCCAGAGAGGCATCACTGAGCCCGTTGTACACGCCCCAATCCCCTGACTCCACCCCCACGTCAAAACAGTGCCATAAAGTGAAACGCACAGAAAAGTGAAGCGCAAAGGCAAAATGGTATCATGAGCTCACACGTGATGGAAATGCAGATTAAAAGGAGCGATGCAAAATAATTAGTAGGCATTGCAAAGAAAAAGATGTGTGGCAAAATCATTGCTGCCTAAAAATCTGTTGCAGAGATAAAAAAGGATCAAAGTTCTTTAGTTTCTTTTACAACAGTCATTGATTTTTGCAATTAATTATATCTTGGTTTTTGCTATATTTTATTTATATTTTGCAATTCTTTATTTTTGTTTGCAAAACTTTCTTTTTTTTCTCTCTATACTTTATTTTACTTTTGTGATACTTTATATTTTTGCAAATATATGCGGCGTGGAATTGACTCCATACAGCTCCTATCTACTTGAATGTGGAAAGACTGACATTTCCAAAATGGTTGGTCAAGATTACGATCAAAGAACATATGTCAAATGAGCATTAAAATCTGACAACAACTGTATCATAATCTTTTGCCTAATTAGCTCAGGTCACGCAAAAACAAATTAAAACATTTTAGGCTGGTTCAGGTAATGCGAGTTGACTGACAGGCAATGTCTGTATCTTAAATTGGCTCTTTTACCTGCAAGGCGGACTTGGTTTTCAGGCGTTCAAATTTGTCTCATTTATTTTAACAGAAGTGGACTGTCTCGGTTAAACTTTCTCTTCTGCAAGTCAAGAACATGGTAAGGCAAGTTTTGTTTGTATTACATGAGTGCATTACGGTTTGAACAGGCTGTATGAGCACAATGTCATATTTTAATATTTAGTTTTTGTATTTTTACATACATAAAAACAAATAACTTCGGGAGAAACTGAACGTCAACTGAACTATTTCTCGTTGCTTTATGTTGAATTGCATACATTGCATGGGCGGTCTTTGTTGTTTCAATGATTCTTTTCATCGATTATTCGAGTCTGTGGGCTGATTAAGTTTTGAGTTTGTATGTTTTATTTATTACCTATTTTATTTTTGGTGGGTCTTAGGACAAAGCAGTATTTGTTTTATTTTCAGAAAAACGAGATAAACGATATACAATTATTTAAATGAAATTATTTACATAAAAAGGGCATTATAGTATTTTAAATTATGTATTAGTACCTCACAAAACAATCATTTAAAAAATAAGTGCAGACTTAAGATAATATAGTTTATTTTGTTTTCAAAATCAATAAATAGCCTGTAGGTTTTTAGTTATTTCCGTTGACTTTTGATTTAGTAAAATCATAAAAACCAAACATGAAAACCACAATAAAAATTTACAGGCAAATGTTCAGTAGCTCATAATTATTTTAATCTTCCAAAATATTTCCATAAACAGTCCGAAAATGTATAGTGCCAATTCATTTTGGAGCATCACAGAAAGAGCATTTAGTCTCGAATTAAACCTTTTTTAATATGTTTGGAGTTTGGTTCATAAAAATCAATGCAATGGTCTGTGAGCTGATAGCGCGCTTCTGTCTGTCACCTCGATGATTCGATGCATCGATTATTCTCGTCTGTGAGCGCCTTTTCTGCTGCTGTTCACGTACAGCACGATTAACCTTTGCATCTGCACTGAAGGTAAGATTGGTTCCTTTAAGTCATTTATTATGCTCTTACCTGGTCCGTGCATCATTCTGTGATTACAACTTAAAGATATGAAGTGAAATATGCCTTTGTGTCACCACCTTTGTTTTTGTTTTTCATGTAGTGGTGGTCAGCATTCCCAAAAAAAAACATCACATTAACAAACGAAGATGTTTTGGTTGGAAACACATTCATATCAGTTTGTGCGTGTAGGTGATTATACAGTAGATATAGTTCAGTGGGGACAACCAGTTTGTGTGGTTGTCCCCACTGAAAACCTCAACCGTGGACATTCTGTGGTGAATATTTATATCACTATTTGCTTGCAGGTCATTATCGTTGCTGTATGTTTCTTGCACAAATGCATTACACTGTTTATTAATCATCACAGCTTATCTTTCTATTATAAGAGCAGTTGTCGCTTGTTTTTGAGCGCAGTGATTTGTATATTAACGGTTCTATCCAACCTCTGAGAGCGATTAGTTCAGCCTCATTGGATTGGCTGGCACTGCATGCAGCTCATTTGATGCCACACACGGGCTCTTTATGCGCGAGCCTACAGCTGCTGCATGTGGGCTCTGATTGGATGATGCTTTTGTTCAAGAAATTACATTTAGGTTTCAAAGACAAATTGCTTTGGTAAAACTGTTCACGATTAATAAAAAGTTGTTTTATTCATGTAAATTAGCTTGTGTATGTAATGTAGATCCATTAAATTTATAGTGGTCCCCCAAAAAGTAATATACTTAAAATATATGAATGACATTTTATTAGATAACAAAAATATCAAAACAAGTGATATTCAATTTTAAGAGAGATAGCTCAGTTTTCAAGTAAAAACATTTTACAAAGATAATTTTGTGTTTTAAAACTATAGTAAGGCCTATAAAACTTGATTCCATCTTGGAATAAAAACTATATGTAATTCTGACTTATTTCACAACTGTGACTTATTCTCTCGTAATTGTGAGTTTATATCTCACTATTCAAAGATAAACAAGCAAAATTCTGAGATACAAATTTGTAATTCTTTGCAAGTACAGTGCATTCAGAAAGTATCCAGACCCCTTCCTTTTTTTCTTGCCAAGACGCTTTAAATTATATTTTTTTCACATCAATCTACACTCTGTACTCCATAATGACTAAACAAAAAACTGATTTTTGTTAACTTTGCAAATGTGTTAAAAATAAAAAAAAAAATGAAATATCACATTGACATAAGTATTCAGACCCTTTGCTATGGTACTTGAAACTTAGCTCAGGTGAATCCCATTTCTCTGAATCATCTTTGAGATATTTCTACACTTTGATTGGAGTCCACCTGTGGCAAATTCAACTGATTGGACATGATTTGGAAATGCACACACCTGCCTATATAAGGTCTCACAGCTGAAAATGCATATCAGAGCAAAAACCAAGTTCATTTCAGAGACAGGACTGTGTCGAGGCACAGATCTGGGGAAGGCTACAGATACATTTTGGCTGCATTGAAGGTTCCCAAGAGCACAGTAACCTCCATAATTCTTACATTTATGAAGTTTGGAAGAACCAGGACTCTTCCTCAAACTGAGCAATCTGGGGAGAATGGCCTTGGTAAGAGAGGTGACCAAGAACCCAATGGTCTCTCTGGTTGAGTGCCATCAAAAACTCTCAATTCTGAGATGCAACTCACGCAATTCTGAAATGCAAACTTCCAATTCTGAGATACAATTTTAATATTAACTCGCAAAATTCCGAGATGCAACCCGCAAAATTCTGAAATACAAACTCCGTATGAACTCGCAAAATTCCGAGATGCAAACTTGCGCAATTCCAAGATACAAACTCAATATGAACTTGCAAAATTCTGAGATGCAAACTCGAAAAATTGGCAATTCTAAGAAATACATTTGCACAATTGCGACTTTATATCTTAAATTGAGATATAAAGTCAGAATTACCTTTTTTTTTAAATTACCTTGTTCAAAATTAAGACAAAAAGTATGTGAGAATAAGAATCAGCTTTATTGCCAAGGAATTTGTCTTGGTGACCGAAGCTGCAGTGCACAAACAATACAGCAAGATAATAATTTATATAAAATTTTTATAAACATAACAAGTAAATAGAAAATAAAGTATATATAGAAATACACAATACTATAATACTTCAATACTATGATATATATATATATATATATATATATATATATATATATATATATATATATATATATATATATATATATATCTATATATATATATCAATGTACAATACACAAATACAAATCTGTTATATACAGAAGCAAGGGAATGTAATTGCAGAAGAGGTATGGTATGTTGGATAAATATAAATAGACTAAGCTTTGTATTGCATATTAATTATTTGCTCAATGGGGCAGTTCTAAATGTTCATGAGATGGATAGCCTGAGGGGAAAAACTGTTCTTGTGCCTGATAGTTCTGCTGCTCCGTGCTCTCTGTGGTGCCTGCCAGAAGGCAATAGTTCAAAAAGGTAGTGGGCAGGGTGAGTGGGGTCCAGAGTTATTTTTCCAGCCTTTTTCCTCACTCTGGAAATGTACAGTTCTTGAAAGGAGGGCAGGGGCAATCAATAATCTTCTCAGCACTCTGAACTATTCTTTGTAGTCTTCTGATATCTGATTTCATAGCTGAACAGTTTCTGAACTGCAGAGGACAGACTCAATGACTGCTGAGTAGAACTGCATTAGCAGCGCCTAAGGCAGGTTGAACTTTCTCAGCTGGCGAAGGAAGTACAACCTCAGCAGGGCCTTTTTCACATTGGGGTAAATATGGTTCTCCCACTTCAGTTCCTGTGAGATGGCAGTGCCCAGGAACCAGAATGACTCCACTGCTGACTCAGTACTGTTTAGAATGGTGAGGGGGGTTAATGTTGGGGTGTTCCTCCTAAAGTCCACAATCATCTCCACTGTTTTGAGCGTGTTCAGCTCCAGGTTGTTTTGACTACACCAGACAGCCAGCCGTTCAACCTCACTTCTGTATACAGACTCATCGTCATCTCGGATGAGGCCAATGACAGTGGTGTTGTCTGCCAACTTTAGGAGTTTGACAGAGGGGTCCCTGGTGGTGCAGTCATTTGTATACAGGGAGAAACATAGTGGGGAGAGAACACATCCCTCGGGGGGCAACAGTGCTGATGGTACATGTGCTGGAAGTGAATTTCCCATCTCACTAGCTGCTGCCTGTCCATCAGAAAGCTGGTAATCCATAGACAGATAGAGGTGGGAACAGGGAGTTGGTTTAACTTAGTCCGGAGAATATCTGGGATGATTGTGTTGAAAGCTGAACTGAAATCCACAAAAAGGATCCTTGCGTATGTCCCCGGTCTGTCCAGATGTTGCAGGACATGATGCAGTCCCATGTTGACTGCATCATCCACAGACCTGTTTGCTCAATAAGCAAATTAAAGGGGATCTAGAAAGGGTTCAGTGATGTCCTTCAGGTGGGCCAAAGAAACCCCAAATCACAGGACTTAATGACTACAGACCTGTCGCTCTGACATCTGTAGTCATTAAGTCCTGTGATTTGGGGTTTCTTTGGGACAGGAATGATGATTCAGCGTTTGAAGCAGCATGGGACCATCACAATGAACTTCAATAGAGAACTTGTCCATATGATTAATCTGCTTGGACATCGGTGTGAACTTGAGGAGAACTGACTTCATACATTCGCTAAAAATCACCTGACACCAGACAAACTTTTTACTCCAAGTCAGTCTCATGGATACAGTTAGGGCTCAAATTTGCATTTTTGAAGAGGGGGGAACCCTAACAACCTTAATGGACAGTCCCACCCCAATTTAACCCCTGACTAAAGTTAATCTCAGCTTTGTATTTATGCATTGAATCTTAAACTCTTTGTCTGGCTCCTCTTCTCTTGCCAGCATGTCATTTTCAGTCTGACTTAAGATCAGACTTCACTATTGCACAGAAACTAACCAGAAGTCACTGATCAGCATCTGCAACTGAGATCAGCGTCCTATTAACTCAAATTCATATCAGCTGCACAACCAGGATACACAAATGTGACACCCAGATAGGAAATTTAAGTTCAGCGTATGCCATACAGATAAACTATTTCCTTTAACGGCCAAAATAGTCTGTTTTATGTAGAATGATTCATTAGGGCATTTAATACTTTTGGCTGTATATCAATTCAAATTCATACTTTTATTTGCCTGATTGTATTGTTTGTGTTGCTGTGGTCAGGTGCTGTAGAGAGTGCCATGCAGGAAGGAGAGGAGAGGGAGTGAGGCGATGGGCTGCACCTCAGCCAAGCAGTTCTCATCTGTACCCAGTGATGAGGAAGGCCGGGGAAAGGCCTTCTGCAATGGAGATGCCTTCTCTGGTCAGTATCCCAGCTGTTCTTCTACATATCTTCAGATCAAATGCTTTAGCATTCTTTTAGGTAGTTGATATTACATTACAAACAGTGGTATGCCAAACCTCAACTTTATTAATACCCTCAAAATTATTTTAAGGGTCATTCCGTGTCAACTCAACTAGAGTTCCCCAGCTCAAAATGTAGTTTACACTAATTTTTTTTAACGGGGGAAAGATAAACATAAAATATACACCGATCAGCCACGACATTTAAACCACCTGCCTAATATTGTGTAGGTCTCCCTCATGCCGCCAAAACACCGCCACTCACCACAATTGTACTGAGCGTTTACCTGAGTTACCATAGACTTTGCCATTTTGAACCAGTCTGGCCATTCTCTGTTGACCTCTCTCATCAACAGGGCAACTCTGTCCACAGAACTGACGCTCACTGGATGTTTTTTGTTTTGGCACCATTCAGAGTGAATTCTGGAAAATCCCAGGAGATCAGCAGTTACAGAAGTACTCAAACCAGCCTGCCTAGCACCAACAATCATCCATGCGATTCTCTAATCAGCCAATCATATGGCAGTAGTGCAATGCATAAAATCATTCAGATATGGGACAGGAGCTACAGTTAATGTTCACATCAACCATCAGAATGGGGAAAAAATGTGAGCTCAGTGATTTGGACAGTGGCATGATTGTTGGTGCCAGATGGGCTGGTTTGAGTATTTCTGTAACTGCTGATCTCCTGGGATTATTGGACCACTTGAGATGGACTGACCCTATAACTTTTTCACTATTAATTTCCAAAAGTGTGTAAAATGATGAAGTCTAGTAGATATTTAGCTGGTTGATATTCTCAAATCTTTAGTTAAACAGAACCGTCTACTGAAGCGTTTATTTCTCGTTTTTCTATGTTAACAAAGTTTGCACAGTAGCTTTTTCTGTTGCCGTACTACTACTACAGATTCAAGCTTCATAATTAGGGCTGGGATAAACGATTATTTTTTAAACGATTAATCTAATGATTCATTATTATTTTTTTCAGTCCGATTCGATTTGGATTCGAAAAGTTGAGACTTTTGAAAGAAATTTGAAATTTGAAAAGTTGAGACTTTATTAAATGTTACCTGCTTGGTCCTGTCTGTCAGCGCGTTGTCAGTGTCCTCTATGCATTTTCCACGACGTTCATTCATAGCTATAAGCGCATTATTAATAGCTATAAGCGAAAACTTTAGGTGTCGACAACGTATTATAGCCTACTCCAACATCGAGTGCAAAGTGGGGAGTTGAAAAAAAAACTTACGGTGCTCTGTCATCTGCGGCTGCTCCCGGGAGCGCCTCTTCAGATGCTGGTGCATTGCCGTGGTGCTAGAATGGAAGGCCATCTCCATTTTGCAAAGACGACATATCACAGAATTGTTTCCTTTTAAATTAAAGAATTCCCATACTTTAGAGGAACGAGTGCATGCCGCCTTGCACTTCTGATAGTCTGAGGAGCCACTCGTGTTGCTACTAATCGCCGGCGCTGCCATCTTTGTTTTGGATCCGACGAATCGATGCGCATATTTTGTCCCAGCCCTATTCATAATGCTGCCGGTATCACATTGTTTTTTATTAAATAAAATTGTATGTACATACCTAAAACTTATGCAGTGTAGAGGAATACAGTTATACCCATTAGATAGACTAGTATGAACAATAAAGTGTCACAAACGTCTCGTAAGCTGTGATAAAGAGGAAGATCACACATGGGTTAAATTCTTAAAAAAAATTAATTATATCAGAAACCAAAAAGAACACGTCTGAATGGGGAAGTGAGTAAAGACTGGGAGAAAGTCACTTAAATGCCATGCAGCATTACAGGCAAAGGTGTGTCCCATCAATATTAACAAGCCAAATGACTCCATTCACTGACATTCACTGACAATCTGTAAGAGTTCAGATACAAAGAAAACAAAAAATAATGCAGCCCAAAAAGGGTTGTAACAAAGACCTGGAGTCAAAGTTGACTTCCAATCAGTTTACTAAAGACAAAGTTCGCCACATTCCCAAAAGAAATAGAGAGAAACAGAAAATTAGTTGAGAATCTAACCTCAGGTTGGCTGCCAATATGGGTCAGAGGTGAGTCAAATCGAGAGGGCTCATTTACTTTAAGATATCCTTGGCATCCCTTTCTCCTGACTTTGTCATATGACTCCCAAAAAGTTAGGCTGAGATATAACTTTGTTACGAATGCTAAGAGAATATTTTTAAATATGTGTACATTAGTGACCAAAAACGTAAACGTAAGAAAACTGTTGCTTGGATTAATCATAAAAGGATTGATGAATTAATTACAACTCATGCATATTTGTTCACTGGGAGACGGGCTAAATGAGCAAGCACTGTTACTGCATTACTGACATGGGTCAGAAACTCAGTCACCCCTCAGAGTTCAAATGAGACGCTCATAAGACCAAGCCAAGGTATAGTACAGATACAACCAACAAAGAACTCCACCTAAGGGGCTGTTCACTCCAAACGTATCAGTCTTTTTCTGTGTAAACATGCGTTTGACATTTTGCACTGCTTCTATTTTAGCCTATGAATCAATCAATCAGTCAATCATTGTCAGTGCTTGGCATACATCCAAAATTCTAATGCTCATTTTAGCATTCAGATGTGCGTTTTAATCTTAAATTCAACAAACATTCCAATTTTGAATTTTATTTTGACAGAAATAGTATGTATCATCTAGAGATGATTGAGAACCCAAGTTGAACAATTGTTTTGGTCACATAATTATTTTTTTTTAGTTTATTTCCTATTAGTGTGAGGAATAAATAACCATTTAGCAGATGCTTTTATCTGAAGTGACTTGCAGTAGTTATCACAAGGATGATCACCCCTGGAGAAACGTGGCTTTAAGTACTTTTGGTCACTTTTGGTGAGGCTTGAACCAGCAACCTTAAGTAACGTAGTTTACTCTGTTGTAGATGAGTACAAACTGAAAGGAGTTGAGAAGGTGAAGTACATGCATGGAGAAGAGGAGCGCATGAACACACGCAACCAAGAGAACTTGGTAAAGACTGAGACACACTCATTGTGTAATGCATATTTAGATAATTTTCTATGTACATTCAGAACATACATTTTTCTATGTATGCATTTCAGGAAAAGAGCACAATTTTGCACAAGGGCAGGCATAAAGATGCCACCGGAAATAGTAATAAGATAAGGTGAGTGCATGTATTGGTTTCTCCTCTTGAGTACTAAGAATTATGTAAGGAAATTATGAGAAGATGATTAATGTTTACTAAGTCTTGAATGTCCTCCAGCATCCACTCTTCAGAGAGCCAGCAGGAGTTCTTTAGGATGCTAGATGAGAAGATTGAAAAGGTGTGTGAAGTGCATTTGGGATGAGAACCGAAAGTTCTTTCAGTTCTTTAGAGGCAGCGTATGAACAAATTTCAACATATTTGAATGTATGTTTGAACAAAACTGTACATGTATGTTTAAGTACACATATGAACAGCCAGTCTGTAATTACACCATCTCATATGCTTTAAGTGAAAATAATACAGTAAAGGCTAGGGTATACTTTGTTTATCCATATCCATGGTCAAGCATTTATAAGTATGCACTTCAGGCTGCGTGCCAATATAGACAAGTTAAGTGCATGCACACTACAACTGCTTTGTGATACTCTTTTAGTACAGCCAATGGCAGGCACATGTGCTGATGTCTGCGTGTCTAGAAAAAACTCAATTACAAAATGTGCGCCCTCCTTGCCCCCAAGTGGGACGTTCACACTGAACAAATTTTTGCATCTGTCCGCAATGTTTTTCCAGTTTTACGATGTAAAAATGCGCTATACATACATCTTTGTTGTGCATATAACTGTTTGTTTGTTTTTTCAGCATTGCGCACAGGAGGGCTATGTTTTCTTTTTTTGTCGTGACACTGGAATTCATTCACTACCAAATAGCGGTCCTGGAAACACTATTTTAGTATTATAGCCTCGAGGTTCAGCGTGTTGTGCATTCTGAGATGTACACTCTGTACAACTCCTCACTACAATTGTACAGAGTGGTTATCTTAGTCTTACCGACTCGAGTAATTTTTTCAGGAATCGGACTACTCTGGACACACTTTAGATTTAGTAGTGTGATAGCGCCGCCACTGAAATGTGCTACCGAAAACACTATCAGAGTATTTTAGGATGGTTTTCCTACATTTGGGAACCCTTATGGGAACCAAAAGTAATGAAGATCATATGGATCTGATATAAAAAAATAAAAATAATTGGAACCATTCTGAGAACTGGTTCTTGGTTCCCAACCCTTCTGTTTAATCATTCCTGTTTGCAGAGGTTCCTTTAACTAATTTTCACTTTTACAGGGACCGGACTACTGCTCGGAGTATGAGGACATGACATAGCATGCCAAGACATTAACTTGGGCCAACAGCATGTAATCCTGCCCCAATGTTCCTTAAGACTTCTTCCTATGCCCCCTCACCCAGCAAATGCTAATTATTAAGAGCATAGGCTTAATAACGGGGTTGAAAGTCACCCTCAGTTTACATACTACACAATTCTCCCAGATGTCTTACAGGTCAGTATTTGAGACTCTTGAGGACTAGTATTTATAAGGTGGGTGGGCATGGATAGGGCATGTTTAAGGGAAATGGGATTTGGCCCAAGTTCGGAATGGAAAAGCCATTTTCAGACAGTTTCTCAATCCCTTGCCTTACACTACCCATAAGCCTTCTACTCATACTACAAATAACAGAGAGAGCCATGCACAAGATCTTTGATTTTGCCCTCCCTTTGACATGGATTTTTCGAGATGGAGATCTTTTGTACCGTCAGGAAAGTGGTGAACACAAAGCAGGGATGATATCTCCTCTCTGGGATTCACACTAAGGGGGAATTACCTGCCAAGAGACTTGGTAATGTAGGTCATGCTGTTAAAACATGAAAGTGTATGGACAGTGACACAAGACCATTTCTAGCATTCCAGTATGTGTTTTTTTTTCTTTTCTTTTTACTATGTGAGCACACACAAATGTATTGTCTTTTTTATCTTTTCTTTTGAGTTATGTGTTGCAATCCTCAGGACAGTGAAGCTGTATGTATCATCACTAGATTTGTTGTTGGATGACCACAGTACAGTTCCTTTAGTGCTGGTCTTGAGGTTTAAATGGAAAGTTCAACCAAAATAAAAAATTCTTTCATCATTTACTTTGAACACAATTGAAGAGATTCAGTGACTGTTCAGTCTCAGTAACCATTAACAGGGTAAGAAAGATCAGTCTCGCACATTCTGCATAACATCTTTTTTGTTATTTAAGAAAGTAAGTCATACATGTTTGGAACATCCATTGAGGAAATGATGAAAGAACATTCATTTTTGGATGAACTATCCCTTTAAATTCGATTGAATGATGGAAATAGATCAAGCATCTAGCAGAGTCGTGTTTAGGGACAACAGTTGTAGTATTTTAAGGTCATATAGTTATCAGATACTCATTTTGTTTTATAAAACAGGTTGATATTACAAGTTAGCTTGACATTTACATTCAGTGTTCTTCTAAATAGAGTTGAAGACCAGTGGAAGTTTAAAAACCAGCCTTCCAAATGTTTTACATAGATAAGTTTTATTACCAGGAAGTGCTCCTTTCTTTTACAATTATGACAATAATGATAAACATACCATAGTTTTAAGCACACTTTTTATTTTCTCTATATTAAGTTGGGCCAGATGATATTTCCAAAAATACAGGACAAATCAATTCATATTAACCATTTAAAAGGATCGTTGATAAAATATGTCATTCATTTACCCTCATGGCATCTAAGATGTGTGACATTCTTCTGCTGAACACAAAGATTTTAGAAGAATATTTCCATACAATGCAAGTGAGAGGTGACCCGAAAGCACAAAGGAAGCATAAAATTAATCCATCAGACTCCAGTGGTTTAATCCATATCTTCTGAAACTATCTAGTTGGTTTTGTGTAAAAACGCACAGTGAAAATTGAGTAATGTTTTCAGTCTATCTTGCCGTTGCAGTCTCTAGGCACAATCATGATTTCAAGCTCAATTACACTTCCTTGTGCTTGACGCATGTGTAGAAAACTAGATGTACTTGAGCCCGAAATCATGATTGCCAAGGAGACTGCTGATGTCAAGACTTATAGTGAAGAAATTTTTTCTGTTCTTACCCAAAATAAATTTGGTTCCCTTCAGAGGACATTGATTAAACCGCTGGCATCTGATGGGTTACTTTTATGTTGCCTTTATGTGCTTTCTGTCCACCAGTCACTTACATTGTATGGACCTACAGAGCGGAGATATTCTTAAAATCTTCATTTGATTTCAGTAGAAGATAGAAAGTCATACACATCTGGGATGGCATGAGGGTTAATAAATGAGAGAATTTTCATTTTTGGGTGAACTATCCCTTTAACTAAAGATCTCTTAAGCAAAGGCATCTTGTTCCTAAAGAAATTATTAGCTTTGTATTGACTATGTGAATGCGAGACATTATTTTCTATTTGCCAATATTTTGTTTATGGTTTGTTTCTCTGCACTGTTTTTACACAACTGATATTTCAAGTATTTGTTTGAGTAAAGAGGAGCAGCTGATTGGTGTAGTCTGTTTGATACTGTAAATATATCTGCCTTGTGATTTACTGCTACAGGATAATTGTAGGATAAAGTCCATACCCCCATTTATCAGCTCAGCATTATACAAATAAATATGATCCATGCTCAAGCTGATCTTACGGATTCAGTCACTCATCTGCACTTAAACTGTTTTTTTTAATAGCAACTGGCTGTATATTTGTTTAAGCTAGATCTGGATGTCCGTTTCACGTCTGCAACCTCCGCTTGCGATGCTGTCGACGGCCTTGGTCTTTGATGTCCACTGGGGGGTCAGGGGTCAGAAAACCATCACACAGCCTCTGGTACACCAGACTGGAGTCAGACGCCACTGAACACAACAGCATCGGAGCACCTCTGTCCAATATACATCTCAACCTGAAAGATGTCAAATGACATCACAGCGACTTGTTAGGCACTTCTAAACATAAGGCTCTTGACTGTATCCAACAATAAAAAATATAAAATGTCATAAAGTTGACAATCTGTTGAATTGATATTTAATGGAGTGGTTTATTTCTGAACTTAAATTTCATTAACCAAAATGTTATGCACAACCCTGTAACTACATAATTTTCTCCAATGACACTACGAACCAACAGTTTGGTCCCAAATGTGCTAGCGCTTATTGAGTGATAGCTAAATCTGCAACTCCGTAGTGTCCATGGGTGTCTTTCTGTCTTTGGAAAGAGGGGGCAAATTCAATAAATCTCATGAAAGTTGTAGAATGGTTAACATCGCTAACAGAACCTTTCATGCTAATTGTTACAAAAACAAAACAACACCAGAAAAGGGGGTTTAAATATCTAATCAGACATGTCCCAAATTTAGATTTTTATGTGTAAAAAGTTGACAGAAAGAGTTTCAAAAAACCTAAAGCAGGTATTGGACCGCATGCCATCTTTAGTCAGGTCACAAAACACAAAAGGCCATTCATGAAACGTTTGAAGATACTGTATATGAGTAAATTGGAAGTAATTGCATATCAAATGGACCTTCACAAAAACTTTCATCCGAATTCACAAATGCTGCATACACCCCAGATAAACATGTTAGTGAATTCCAAACATTTGTAAAGAGGGGAATGTGCACGTTCATTCACAATTTTCATAATCAACGCCCATGAAAACACCATATAAGGAAGGCACCAGACTCTCTAGTAAATGATGTTAACATCTTTGCTGAACAGTAATGAAATAGTTTTTATGAATGAATTATTACTGATTATTGTCAGTGTCACTAAATGTTGTTGATGTCATCGGAGGCTCATTTGTGAACAGTCCAAATTCAATAAAAATTGCTTGACATGAAGCTTCAGAGTAAAAAAAAATTCTGTTAATACAAGCAGGAAGATGTTAATCACCATTATCCATATCTGGTTCTGTTCTTTTACCAAAACGCTGTAAACAAAAAAAAATCTCTTCTAAACTGTTATTTTAGCTCATTCAATAATTAGTTAACTTTGTTATTACTTATTTTATTTAACTTCTATCAAAATATAGTCAGTTTGTCTAAAAGAACACAAAAGGTTCGGATGTCTTACGCATGATTTACAAGTGGTCAGGAGCAAGTGTACATTTTTTTTTTACAAATGAACAATTTGAAAATACGAAAATGAATGAATCTGAGAATTTATGTCAGAAAGTCTTTACGAATGATTTATACAAAAAAAAATTCTGCTTGTGTTTCCTGAATGAGGCAAATTAAGGATTTTCAGATATTTTTACAGGAAAACAATACAAAATGTATAATGTAGTGGGATATATACTTCCTAATATTTTGTATTTTAAATGCGTAATTCCGTATTCCATTTCTCCCAAACCCTGATTATCAGACTTGACTTTCAAAGAGGTCTCTGCGACTGACAAATAGCAAATTGTTGTTTGATATTATGTTTACTAATTTTTGGCGAAATTGTAAAAGCTAGGCCTACTTAGTACACTTAAAATTATATTTCTCAAAGCATCCAGTAAGTAATCAGATTACCAGATTACATTCCATTATAAACTGTGAGACTGTGTGTCCTACTCTCTGTGTTTGATGGATCTGTGTGAAGGCAGAGGGTAGATCATCTGGACTGTGTCTCCCTCTTTCTCTCGAGCCTCCAGAAGAACTGCTTGTAACTCTGGACAGGAAACTCCGGCCACACCTGACCAGCCGCGCACTGCCGGAGAAGGAGAATTTGAGCTGTTTGTTACCAATATTGTTGACAACAATATTAGGAATACTGATACTTCCTCACCTTCTGTCAGGTCCATGTACACCAGGAAGGCAGCGTGTACTTGAGCACTGTCACCTACATTAAAACGCATCAGGTCTTGGTACTAAAGAGGACATCAAATTAAAGACTTTATGGTCCAGATAATCATTGTATCAGTTTAATTTGACAGGCATGTGTCTCGCTCTTACCACAACGTGTTGCTGGATCCAGTTCGGAGGATCTGCTCGACTCGCTTCGTCCATCATAATATTCCTTCTCCTGCTGTTTTCCATTAAACGTATTTCAATTAATCAATACAATTTAATAAACAGTGTTTATAAACTTAACTCGTGCTCATGAAATCCGTCGGCACTCTGAATCTGCATTATACTTATTAATTACTCCCTTATGAATATTAATTACGCAATTTTGGCGATGCTCTGCACGTTTTCTGGAGCGTCCAATCATCTAGCCAATTTAATATTCATGAAGAAAGAGAAGTCCTTTCATTCGCTAGCTGACTTATATTTACATATCAACGTCTGCCTTACAACAAATTCGTGAGCTGTGCTAACGTCAAGTAACCTCATTAATATACATGAGTTCATAGCAGAGCGCCTTCTCGTTTTTTGGCGGTTGGCAGGCAAAGCAGCTTTAGGTGCATTACCGCCACCAACTGAACTGGAGTGTGGAACAGCGATGCGGAAGGACAACTCTTACTTCATATATGTATATACACACAAAAATTATATTCTCGAATACAAACTTGTTGCTTTCATATACCTCAAAACTTCTTCGATCATATCCGATATTCCTTATTTTTTCGCTAAAATACTTTTTAATAACATGCCTTGGATTCCCTTTGCCTGCTATTTTGATTGTGATTCTTGTCTTTCATTGCTGTAGGCTGTGCAATGTAGAATAACATGTCCAACTGTCTCTACTTCATCACAGTGACTGCATAACCCATTATGGTGCTTTTTTATTTTATACTAATTTCCATTTAATCCAGTGTGACCTATGCATATTCTTCTATTATTGATCCTTCTCTTCTTCTTAATAAAGCTGTAGATCCTCCCACATTTTCCCCTATCTTATATAAGTGTCTCCCCTTTTTTTTCTCCATCTCTAAGTTTCTGCCAAATATTATTTGCAGATTTACGAATAAGTGCCTTGGCTTCCGATTTGCTCGTGAATTATGAGTTCGACATTATTACATTTTAATGAGTTTTTTGCTAGTTTGTCCACAATCTCATTTCCTTCTACTCCTACATGTGCAGGAAACCAAAGAAAACGAATGATGTTTCCTTGATTATGCAGTGTATACACGAGTTGTAAAATTGTATATTGTCTTATGTCTTGTCTACAGTCAGAATGTGCAAATTCTCTGTCAAGTCCTTAATTTCTTTGATATGTTTTTGTAGATATGCACCAATGCAGGGCATAGGAAATATCTATGGTGGAACTACAAGTAATGGCACACTTTGACTATATTTTCTTTGATCGAGACCCATTGATTGGGTGGTTCTATTTCCTGTCCATCCTAAGCTCTTGATGCTGCCTTGAGTGTGTTCCCAGCACTAATCAAACACAGATTTTCTGGGATGCACATCATTGTGTCCTTTTAATGATACCCAATAAGCCATTGATAGTTGTCGATTCCTCACTGTCAGTGGCATTTCACCCAACTCAACTTGCAGGGCATTTACAGGAGATGTACTAAAACCTCCACAACTTATTCTAAGAGCCTGCGTCTGCACCACATCTATTTTCTTCAGTAGTGAATCACTTGCTGTACCATATGCCATGCAACCATAATCAATTGATTATCTTATAAGCACACAAAAAAATGTCTTGAGTGAATTGCAGCTTACTTCCCATTCACATCCTTCCAGTCATCTCATACCATATAGTACTCTTTTACACATTGCAAAGAGTTTTCCAATATGTGCGGTAAAGGTCAACTGTTTGTCTAGCCACACTCCCAAAAAATGTCACCACCTGCTCAAGTGGATGACCATATCATGTGAGTTTTACTGCTGTATTTTTCTTTTCTGAAAAACACATAATTTGGGTTTAAGCTGTTGACAGACGAAATCCCCATTACACTGCCCACTCCTCAACCTGGTGTATCGCTAACTGGACCTTTTTTGCAGTGTACAAGATATTTCGCCCTCTCTTCCACACTGCCCAATCAGCATACAGCGATTGTCCCATACTCCATTCAACCTGCTTAAAGATATCATTGATCATTATGTTAAATAAAAGAGGGCGGCATACACTTCCTTGGGGTGTTCCATTTTCAATTGGATAGCTGTTAGAATACAATGTTCCCACCCTGACCTGTATTGTTCGGTTCTACAAAAAATCCATCACCCAATTATATTCTCTACCACCAACACCCAATTAATTTAATTTAATCAGCCCCTCTTTCCATAACATGTCTTAAGCTTTCTCCACATCAAAGAATACAGCTACAACAGATTCTTACTTGAGCCCTTCATACATCTGATTCCAGGCAAAGCACCGGGTTCATTGTGGTTTGACCTTGCCAAAAACCACATTGATATGGAGAAAAAAAGGTTACTGATTTCAATAAAATCCATTAGTCTGTCAGTTATCATTCTTTCCATAAGCTTACATATATTTGAAGTAGCTAGTGGCTTCAGAATGGTCTTTAATATGTTTTTTAATAGGAATGACCATTTAATGTTTCCAGCTAAAGGGAAGTACACCTGTTATCCACACTGTTGTACAATTCCAGTATAACTTTACATGTCTCATCAGACATGGTGTTCAATCATGCTGTAACATATCTCATCATCCCCTGGGGATGTTTTCTTTGCTCCAGCAATAGCGCTTTTAAGTTCAAATAATGAGAATGGAACATCCGTAGAGCTTTCCATTGATATTTTACAGAAAGCTCTACGGATGTTCCATTCTCATTATTTGAACTTAAAAGCGCTATTGCTGGAGCAAAGAAAACATCCCCAGGGGATGATGAGATATGTTACAGCAATTATTTATATTATCAAGCAGGTTCTTGCCTCTTCCTTTCCATTGACATCTGTAGAGCTTTCTGTAAAATATCAATGGAAAGGAGGAGGCAAGAACCTGCTTGATAATATAAATAATAGTTTATTATATGCATTATTTCTAGCTTTAATTGCTTCTCCACATTCATTATTCCACCATGGGACTGCTTTCTGATTCTTTGACTTGGATACCTTCCCAATTATCTCTGTTGCTGTAGTGTATACTATGTATAATAGTACATGTTCTTGAGTTATACTCTTCTACTTCAGCACCTAATCCACTTAATTTAACTAATCTGTTACTACATCCTATTTTTAACTTCTTCCACTCTACATCCCTTAATTTCCCATCTAGGTATATGATCTTCTGCTATTTGTACCTCTATTCCAATTGTGCAACATACAGGATAGTGATCAATGCCTATTGTGGACTCCTTCAAAACTTATATCTTTAGAGATTAAGGCAGAGATAACAATTTCCACGGAGTCCGAGTTTTTACCATAGTAGAGAGCGTAACCGCAAAGATGGTTTAGCAGAGACGAGCCACTCCTATTCAAATGTATGGGGAAAAATTGGAACGCCCAAAGGAAATAACAAGGAAGTCCTGCCTTACAGTTAGAAGAGACAATCACCTTTTAGATAACGCGCGAACGCATTAGCTATACAAGCCCCCCCCCCAACCTCTGTCCATAATTTATGATACTAGCGTTGTCAGATTTTACTCCTAATTTGGGATGTTCTTTGATCATAATGTTGACCAACCGTTTATGAGATTTCGGCCTTTTCCCTATTCAAGTAAATAGCAGCTGCACTGGCATGACTGGAAAAAGCCTCCCGAGAGCGTTCAAAAGATCTCCGACAGTGGACTGACTTGACAGACACTGGTAATGGTCAACTAGCGTTTTACGACAGTTAGTCACCGTTTGCGGATACCATAAACATGTATGGGGAGAGCCATAAACTGACACCTACCTGTCGCAAAATTGTCCGTGACGTCCCTTATAAAATAGCAATTTTATCGTAGTAAACTCCATACATATTTCACTCCAAACAGTTATTTTATGTAAAACATGTTTTTAAAAAAAAAAAAAAAAAATGAATTAAGTGATTAAATGTTTCCTCACAAAAGCAGTTTATTCAGCGTCGGGAAGCATCTCCTCCACAGACATCCATTCTAACAGAACGGTCTCTTGTCTCATCGCCTGTGCACCGCCCTTTGCGTTAATCTAGTCTATGCTAACCTTGTAGGGTCCCTGTGATAGTCCCCCTTCAAACGGGCTCTGTTCTATCCGTCCTAAGTAGTCTGCGACATTGTTATTGTCCTTCATTTAAAGCGTTCCGTGCGGAAAACGCCACAGTTTTCAATGCGCCCACACTGAACGAACCACTTTAACGACCCCCAAAACAAACTCTGGCATTTCTATTATGAGGCTGTACATTTATACTCTAATAACCATATTTGATTACTATTTCATCAAAAATAGGTTTGAGAACCTCTTGGTGCCACCAAAAGGCAGTGCATGTCTGTAAAACACATTAAATAGGCCACAACAAAATACAAAAATCCATACAAATTCTTTATTCACCTTACAAAAGCACTACCTGCTTGACCATACAGTTGATTGAACATTGACTATAACGTCAATACTGCGTTTCATTCAAATCGGACGAGAGATATTCCACTTGTTATCTCTGATCTCCAACTAAATGCATTCCATTGCCAGATGCTCGGAAGATGACATTTAGGAAACAAACTGTAACACTCCAGTAAACTTATCAGGTGTTTGACAGTCACCATAGATGTCTCCAAGCAACCCAAATGATTAACACTAGCATTTGTATTGCAGGTGTAGGATTATCAAAAGATAGTATCATTTACCAAGTTTTGAACACCTGCTACTCTGATAAAAACAAGCTTTAATATCATGTAATGTAGGAAATTTGACTCATTTATCTATATTATTTAATAAAAGTGAGTGTTTATCACTTATTTTGCACATCTTCCTGGGTGCCGACATGATTGTGTGACGTCACACACCAGCATCTCAGAGAACCGCACGACTTTCCGAGTTGGAAATCCGACTTTAGGAAGTTGGAAACTCAGACTTTCAGAGTTGAATGGAACGCAGCATATCATAAATACTTAAATTTACTGTATCTTATAAAAACAGATACGACTCAGCCTACAACACAGATACAATGGTCCACATATATATGTCAGATTTCAAGTTGCATTTCTCTTTGGTACAGTTGTTATTTTATAAATGCACATTTTTGAAAGCACAATTGTGTTTTCCATTTGTAAAGCTGTAACATTTGGGGTTCCTTGATCCAAGTAATTTGGTTCCCACCCAGGTTTTAAAGTCAAAAGACTTCAGTTTTGACTGCACAACTGTCCTGAATTCAAAATGCAGGAATAAATGTAAAAATGCACATTGTTGTACAAAAGTATCTTTCACATGAACACAGACTGAATTACATTTAAATGACTGTAAACTACCTGCACTCAATGTAAATTGTGGAAAAAAGCATTACACAAAAAAACCTGTGAATATCATATATATTGAGATTAATCATATTTATTGATGCCCTGAGACTTTAAATCTTAATATGACCATTTGAAAATCCTTAGGAGTCATTCAGATGATACATGAATCTCCACTTGATTCACTTGACTGGATTTTACTATCATCATCTAAAAGCAAAACAAAGATGCACAGTGTTGTACTCAGCATTAACTATATTAGCAGATGTATCACCATGACTATAAAAAAGCAAGTACTTTTACTGTATATAGTTCATAAGCACATATTCCTAAGCACAAATGCTTACCTCTTCCTCTTCTGTAAGTAAACCTGCACAAGCCAGTGCACAGCAAAAGGCCACATAACAGCCAGCACCACAGAGTATGGGGACATGTCTAATGGCCACCAGGGTAACCTCTAAAGAACAAAAAATATACATGTATTTACTTTTACTTGCTTTTAATATAAAGTCCATAGCAGTCCATAATTTTGAACTTCATATAAGCAGACCTTTCTTGGTGATTTTGAGTGCCAGGTATCTAGAGGAATGATTTCAACCTGAAACAAAATAAATAAATAAATAAATAAAGATTAAATTAATGACAGATGTCCAGATAAGATAAGACTTCCTTGGCATTATATATGATATAGGACCTCTGATCAAAACAAAAACGTATACAGTATATCTAGCTTATAACTGTCCTAAGATCCACTTAGGGTCTTAAAGGGATAGTTCACCCAAAAATAAAAATTCTCTCATCATTTACTCACCCTGATGCCATCCCAGATGTGTGTGACTTTCTTTCATCTGCTGAACACAATTTCTTATTTCTTATTCTTACAAATATTGATTTGTTTCTCACCCATGCCTATCATATCATAGATTTAACCACTGGAGTCTTATGGATTACTTTTATTCTGCGTTTATGTGCTTTTTAGAGCTTCAAAGTTCTGGCCACCATTCACTTGCATTATATAGACCTACAGAGCTGAAATATTATTCTAAAAATCGTCCTAAAAGTCATACACATCTGGGATGGCATGAGAGTGAGCAAATGATGAGAGAATTTTCATTTTTGGGTGAACTATAGTATATTAATAGCGGAATAAAAATGTATTTCATTTTTTGTTTTACACTATAAATTGTTAAGCATCATAATACCACTTTATTTTTTGAATATGAAGATGTGGCCTGAATTACAGTGCTATGTGCCTTACTTGTGATGCTTTGAGAACTTCCAGTGCGGCCAGTCTTTGCAGTACATCCTGCATATTGTCCTGTAACTGTGACAGGGTCATGGCGATCTGGGTGTTCAATGCCTTTTTGTCCTTGATTCCTTTTGTCACCCAGTGTTTGCCGTCTCCTTGGCAACTGTGCTCTGATAAAATATCATATTCAGTTCTTGAGTTAGTTCTCAATAACTGACAGCCTCAGAGGACATGAAATGAAAATCATCAATTTATGGCGTTACAATAGTTATCTCTACTGCCCTCATTGTAATATAAGTCAACTCAAAAAAGATGCGTTGCTAGATGTTTGCTAGGGTATTATATTAAAGGCTAAGTCTCTATAATATTCTGAACCCTAGATAAGTCTTAAGTCCCTTCTTCAATGTAAGTATATGGGATTTTATTAACTCGTTTTGTCATTCACCAGGTGAAGATGGCAAGTCAGATTGCTTTAAAAAGTAATAGTTCACAACTCCTCAACAAACCGTACATGCAGAGGGTTGGGGTTACTGGTTTGATGTTGCCTTAGCACCACTAACTAATTCTAAACAAAATAATTTTCTAGCAAAAGCAAGTTTATACAAATGCTGGCAGAAAATAGGTCATCACATTATTGCTTGTTGATGTCATAGTGTTCAAGATTATTCAAACACTGACTCAAGCCCCACCTCGTCTTCTTCTGCATGGTGAGATTTGGTCATATTGGACCGTTCCAAATGCCGGTGGGTGGGGGAATGGGGGTGTAACTCCCTGTGGTTTTCCATCCTGACTCCCACACTGTGGCTTTCTGTTTCTCCCTTGTTGCTCCTGCATCTTGGCTCCAACCACACTCATTACTGCCAAATGCACCCTCGGAACGTCTGAACCCTGGAGAGAGCATTACATACACTCATTTTTAATGCTCTGACATGACAGGACAAACAAATGCATTTCTTCCTTAACAACTCTCCTTTTTTTCTCTCTGGGAAATGTCATACGTGTACACTTGCCATCAATGAGATGTGACTTAACTATGGATATTTCATGTCATACTTTGTGTTTTGCCATGAATCAACACTTCCAAAGTTCTGGTGATGTAAGATGCAACAGTCTTGAATGGTTTCATCCCAACTTATAAACCACATTCAAGGGTTTGTCTGAATATTTTTAAAACTTTAGGTCAATAACTATAGGTTCTCTTTGAGCCTATGAAAGCATTAAAGACCCTATAAAATCAAAACTGAAGATTGTGTTGTGCTATTAGTCCATGCCTGTTAGCTTTGGCACCATCTGTATACAGTAAAATTGTTTTCTTAAAAGTAGACATAATAAACTTTCAGCCAATTTAAAATGTACAGTCTATCTCTTTTTAGAAAACTGACAAAAATATGAATGGCTCATCTTGCACTCATGGGCAAATCCCAATAAAAATACTGTAGCATGACAACAAAACTGTCAAAAATAGTAAAAGAAAGAAAGCTTGTCAGGCAATTTAATGGGTTTGTGAAAAGTATTGAGAAACCAATAGAGACTGTACCTTCTCTTGCATTGCAGTCTGTTCCTTCGAGTCACTGTACATCTCATCATCCAAGCCATCTATGTGATGTTTGCCTTTTGTGATAATGTTGTCATCTGTATGGAGTATGATGTCATCAAAGCAAAGTTTTCATATATCCAGTTTATAATAGACACTTTGATCAATTTATCTGTCCTCTGGTTTCAAAACCTGAATCTGAACGCAAAACCAAATCTTGATATCCAGTTTCAGTCAAACTACTGTTACTGTAGTGTGACTAAAACAATGCAACATCTAACTCAGTTAAAATGGACAAAAAAAGAAACCCAAAAGAAGTCCATCTTTGAAACCCAAGTTGAGAACGCTCCGTCATAAATCATTTCTGAGCTTTAAGTCAGGATCAGCATTCATCTTATCTTCACTGATATTACACATAGAAGACTAAAATGTAAACCTAAGTCAGAGATGTAATTTAGAAATACAGTACCACTGGGGTAGTTGTTGGATGGGCAGAACTCTGGAGGCTCTGTGCTGGGCTCTCGGCTGTATACCAGTTCCTCCTCTTCATCCTCAGAGTTCAAAGAGCTGTGAGTGTCATTGGTCGAGGAAGACGTGCTGTTCTTCTCACTTCCATTAAACACAGTTGAACCTCCTCTCCCTGCTGCCAGAGTGCTCAAGTCTACAGAATAGAATTGAATATGACAAAACAGAAGAACAGAATAAAACATGACAGAATAAAACAGTACATGACATAGAATAAAATAGAATAGAAAAAAATATGGCAGAACAGAACAACAGAACGGAATAAGACAGAACAGAATAGAACAACAGAAAAAAAAACATAACAGGACAGAACAGCAGAACAGAATAGCATATGATAGAATTGAACAGAACATGGAATGATAGAATAGAATTAAATGGAATAGAACAGAAAAGCTATGACAGAACAGAACAAAAGAACAGAATATGAAAGGATATAATAGAATAACAGAAAAGAATATGACAAGACAAAGCAGAATATGACAGAATAGAATAGAAAAAAGAACAAAACACAATTGGTCAGAAAAGAATGACAGAACAGGATAAAAACAGAACAGAATATAACAGAGTAGGATAGAATAGAACAGAATAAAACAACAGAATAATATGTTATAGAATAGAATGGAATAAAATAGAATAGAATTGAAAAATAGAACAGAACATGACAAGACAGAACATAATTTGATAGAATAGAATAGAACAGAACAAAATATAACAGAGTATGACAGCATAGAACAGAATAGAACAGCATAACAAAACAGAATAGAATAGAAAAATAGAACAAAATATGTCAGAACAGAATTTGCCAGAATAGAATAGAATAGAACAAAATATAACAGGATGGAACAGAACAACAGAACAGAATATTAAAGAATAGAATAGAATATGACAGAACATAATAATAGAACAGAATATGACAGAACAGAATATATAAGAACATCATTGTTGTGTTTGTACCTTTGCTGTTCTCTTCCATCTCTATGTCATCTTCAATATTTTCATCAGAACTTTCACTTTCGTCCTTGTTGTCTTCATCAGTATCACCATAATTATCCTCTTCTTTACCCCTAGTACCACCTGTTTAATCATTCATCATAATATGTATAACATTTTTCATTAAGGGCTCAGACAACAGCATATTTCTTCCGATTTCTCGTGTGAACCTGCTGGCAGGAAGAGATTTTTTAAAGTTGATAAAGTTTTAATTATCTATTTATTAACACAAACCTATCTATTTGTTTCAGAAGACATTAATTGATTGACTGGAGCCATGTGGATTACTTTTATGCTGTCTAAATATGCCTTTTGGACCAACAAACAGCCAGCAGGGTGTTGGCACTTGTTTACTTGCATTGTATGGACACAAAGAGCTTAAAAAAACCTTACTTCAGTTCTGCTGGTAGAAGGGAAGTCTTAAAGGTAAGTAAATCATGAAACAATGATCATTTTTGGATGAACTAACCCTTTAAGGACTAATACCTGTGGATAACTGTGCCGGTCTTCTGGGCACATCTTCATCCTCATCCTCTACTATCTCATAAAATGGGTCAAGAGCATCCATTAATTCTTCCATCGTGTCTGTGACTGGGAGGGTCTCTATTATCTATGATAAACATTTGAAATGTTAATGATTTAATCACATCTTTGCTATTGATCCCACAATGTCCTTCATCTCTGTATTGTATTAAAAAAAAAAAAACACCTACCAGCTGTATTTCTTGAACATATTTCATCATGGCTTGATCCTTTGACATGTTTCCTAAGGCTTTCCATGCCTCCCTGCAAAGAACATTCATGACTCTTTAACACATAAAGAACATTCTGCCATTACTAATGTGACTTTGGGCCATTTCAATTATATTCTTTAAACATTTACTAATAAAATATCATCATATCTGTTGAACAGAATAATAAAAGTAAAATGAAATCAAAATGTAGTCTCATACTCTTCTTCACAGTAGTCATGTCTGATAAATCATTGAAGAGCCAGTGGATATTATTTACCATTTAGCTTTACCAATAGGATCCCAGGAATTGGGTTTTAGGGTGTTACATGGCCCTGCTGTGGCTTGTTTGTAGTAACTGTAGAACAGTACTAGCATATCGTCTGAAATGTCATAAGAGCCTGTGTGGAATTAAGAAAGAATCATACAGTGTATTAATGAACCTACATAATATTTTCAATACATATGCCCTGCATATACACTGCCTGACCAAAACAAGTTGCTGTTTAGATGTAAATAATCAGATATTTAAGAGTCTATGATTGGATCATTATTGCAGTGATTAATATGTTTCAGCTGGCAACAACTCTTTTAACACTAACTGTTGCAGTGTGTATCTTCTCATTTCTTAAACAATCATGTCAGAAACGTATCCTGTGGTCATGGAAAAGATGTTACTGTGTTTCAGAAGGGGCAAATTATTGGCCAGCATCAAGCAAAGGAAACGACTAAGGAGATTGTGAAATCACTGGAATTGGGTTGAGAAATGTCCAACACATTATTAAAACCTGGAAGGATCCTGGTGAACCATCACAGGAGAAATGTGGTCAGAAAAAACCTTGAATGACTGTGATCGGAGATCACAGAGAGGTGAAGTAGTATCATAAAAAATCGACAATAGAATTCACGGCTCAGTTTAATAGTGAAAGTAAGACAGACTGCTTGACTGACTGACTGAAAGACAGATGGACGGACGGATGGATGGATGGATGGATGACAGACAGACGGACAGATAGATAGATAGATAGATAGATAGATAGATAGATAGATAGATAGATAGATAGATAGATAGATAGATAGATAGATAGATAGATAGACAATTGACATTTGTAATGCTGGAGGTATTACCATCTTCAGGTAAACTTCTGATCACTTTAACAGCAGCTTCAAATCTTCTCTGAATAGATTTAGGATCATCCATTGCCTTTCGTGTCAAGGACAAATCTATGATGTCACAAAATGCAATACATACAAATAAACGAGGATGAGAGACACATTCAAAATGTCATAATTTACAGATACGTTTAATGTAAACATATGTGATGCTGCACTACTTTGCTTAATTCGTAGAAAAAAAACAACATCAAAAGTTTAATGAACCTTTCTCGCCGAGTAAACACCATCTAAAATAATTCCCTTAATCCGGATTTAAATTAGCCGGAAATTGTAGGATATATGCAACTGAATAACGGAACAAAAAGCTTTAACAGTATTGCAGAAATCACCACCTGTGCTTCGTCCATCTGATGAAAATACTGCTCAACGCGTCAGGTATTAACTGCAACAGACGCGGTTTTGGGTCTTGTAGTTTCATATAAAGATCGACGACATTGCTTTGAAAGCAATGTAGCGTACCATTTGCCTACAATATCCACAATGCCTTGCTAAAGCATAGTTACTCTCGGGCTTTTGCTCACGCTGAGATTGTGTTCAAGGAGTTGTCCAGTAACGATTCTGCTGGAACGGGATGGATTGTTCAGTTTCTAAAAATTACAAAATTGATACATTTTTATAAATAGGCCCCTCAAAAACCCTCTTCATTTTAAAACAAAACTTTTTTGTGTGTGTGTGTCAAATATTTTTCACAACATGGACATTGTTTGTTATGTTTCTTAACAAAAAGGTCTTGACGTTTTTTAAACCGAACTGTCACTAAAATAACAATGTTCATAAGGCTTTTACATTCTGAGCAATAAATAACATATTATATTCTAACATAAAAAAATTATATTTTTGCTGCATAAGAAACACATTACAGAGATTATTCACACTTTATTACCATATTATTACTATACTATACTATTCAGACTTTTTTTTTATAAATAGGCATCTCAAAAAGCTTATTCATTTGAATACATTTTTAAGAACATGGACCTTTTTGTTAATTTATGTACAAAAATGTCATGAAGGGTTTTTTTAATTATGATTAATTATATTTAACTATAATAATAGGCTCTCACATTCTGAACAAAAACATAAATCAATAAATAATGTATTTTTTTTTTTGTTTGGTGCATAAGAAAAATATTACAGAGATTATTCATACATTATTATCATGTTATTACTATAATTAATCTGCTACTATACTATACTATTCTATACTATACTACTATTTAATTTCACATGATTTCTTTATTGTATTAACTAATATTATCATATCTAAATTTGTCAGTGTGTGGTGCATAAAATACATATTACAGAGATTATTCACACTTTTTCTCACCGTTGAACACCACGGTTTTTCTCACCGCTGAGAAAAGCGCACTCGTCTTCCATTGGCCCAAAGCGTCTGATCTGAGCCAAACATCCCATCACAGCACAGAGCGTTATGCGCTGCGTTGAGAATTGTCGCCCTGCTAAAAAAAAGAAAGAAAAAACATACAAGCCAACGGGAATCCCACAATGCCAGGCGAGGGAGCTCCTGTCGGAGAGTGAAGCTCCGCTGCTCTCAATGAAAGAGGGGGAGAACAGTAATGCAGAGGGATGTAAGATGGCAGAGCTACAAATGTTGTTAGAGGAAGAGATCCCGGCTGGAAAAAGAGCGCTTGTGGAGAGCTACCAAAACCTTTCAAGGGTTGCGGAATATTGCGAGAATAATTATGTGCAGGTACGGTTTGGCAATATTCCATTTGCCTTTCATGTATTGTGTCTGTATCAGTGTGGATGTGATTGAAATGTAGTATTACATTGGATCCTCATGAAACGGCGATGAGCGCGCACTGAGGCACGGTCACCGTGATATCTTCATGTAATCTGCAAGTTGAATGTTCGTTCTTGGATGATTTTTGTGTTGTTTTGAGGCTGATGCACACAATGCACGAATGCACTTTCAGAGGGTGTGTCTATGATCACCCAGTCTCAGAGACGTGCCGCTTTCTCCGCGATGGATGAAGACAGCTGAGCTTTACAGTTGATCAAATAGTTCAATGAGCAAAATATAAACCCTAACTACATAAGGCTTGTTACACACATTATGGGCTCTAATGGCATATTGCTGGTCACGTAGCGTCAATGTATTGACTGCAAATGTGTTCTCAGCCGATACGTCATTTTTCGAACTAATACGTCATATTATCAACGCTACAATGTTTCATTTCTCAGCATCGTCAGTATGTTTCAGCGGAATTCGGCTGTTTGGCTTTAGAAGCTCTCCAGACGGTTGCCATGCCGCTCGGGCGATGAAAGCCCACATACTCTATATTCACGTCGAACTTCATCCAGATTTTGGCAAGATAATCTTAGAGAAAGGCCGTAGAGAGGGAAATGAAATCTGTTCATCGCATTTATTGATATCCACTCGCTTGACTTGGATTTAATATTATGTGCACTGATCATCATTTGTGTGTGCGCGTGTGTGTGTGTTGCAAATGTGTATTGCATGTGAGGTAGAATGGCGTGTCTGAACTCACGAGACGCCCAGACTTGAAATGTCTGTGAGATGGTGTGAATTAGTGACTGCTGACACACAAGTGTTAATCTGTCTCTCACTGAGCACTTTACACTTACAACTACAATAAAACACAGGAGGACAGTAAGAATGCCTGTTGTGAGACACTGTGTTTTAACAGTCTCACATACTGTTTGTGTTGTAATAGATTATATTCTCCCAAATTTAGAGAAACTGTTCAAAATCTGCGAAGGTATTCTTACTATTATGTGATCATCTTCTACTGTTATATTTATATCATTTATATGCAGTATTTTATCACAGATTATTGTCAGTCTCATACATTTTGGCATTGTACTGTGATGATGAGTCAAATGAGAAAATATTTTCCTTGCATATTTTCATATCACATACACTGAAAAAATAAATGTTTACCAAAAATGCTACATTTGGTAACGTCAAACTGTTCTTTTTTCATAATTAAAACATGGCAAAAATATAACTTGACTAAATCAAATTGAAACCATTAGGATACATCATCAAAAGAAATTTGAAGGGTTATGTTAATTCCTTAAAGTGGAAGTGTGTAACTTTTCGGGTTAAAAGTTTCTCTTATCCTAGCTTTATGTGCAGAGACTACTGTAAGTAAGCCATTTATAGGTACATTTTTTAGAAAACTGAAAATACTGTGTCTCTGTGGTGCTATAAAAATTCCTCTGTTTGTTTTGAGAAAACGGTTTATTCCAGGATTTTCGCAGTAAGCGGCATTCTGTAACATCATGTTAACAAGAACGGCAATATCCTCACACCATTTAAAGCTGCATTATGTAACTTTGTGCTCTCTAGCGACTGTCAATCAGAAGAATCAACCGATCAATCACATTTATTTCTATTGCACATTTAAAAACAATACATGTTGAACAAAGTGCTTTACATAAAGGAAACATAAATAAATCATGCACCTTCAGAGACCATAAATACTTAACCAACACAAATAAATGTACACACTAGACATAGTCATAAGCAAGAGAGAAGAGAAGAGTCATTCAAATGAGATTTAAAAACATCAACAGTGGTACAGATATGGAGAGGCGAACTATTCCAAAGGCAAAGAGCTGCAACAGAAAAAGCACGATCTCCTTTAGATTTTAAACGAGACTTAGGAATGATTAAAAGAAGACTCTGTGATGACCTAAGAGGTCTAGAAGTAGTATATTGCTGGAGTTCCGCAATGTAAAGAGGTGCCAAGCTAATAAGACCATTAAAAACAAATAATACAATCTTATACTGAATTCTGAATTTAACTGGGAGCCAGTGGAGATAAGCCAACACAGGTGATATACTAGCATGCTTCCTATTTCCAGTCAGAAGCCTAAGTTGAAGCCGGAGTCATAATGTGCTGTTTTCATGATGATATTATGTTATACAATTAAACATTTAAAACTGAAATATTACTTGCTTTGATGAAGATAAAAAACATTCCATTTACATATTTTGAATTAATTAATTTTACACTAATAGCACTTTTCTGACACTACACTCAAAGCACTTTTACAACACATTTCAAGTGTTGTATCTTCTATTATGTTTGTATTGTACTACACATGTCAATTTAAGAGGTGATACTCATGATATGGCTGATACTAGTTCAACGGAAGACGTTATTATATTTATTTTATATGGTACAGCCTCAATTGATATTGCACGTGAGCCATAATAATACTGTTTAAAATGTCTGTGCAATACACACAATAACACCGTAAACTAAAAACATAAAACGAGGATTCAATAATGATGGGGATAAAATATACTTTATTAAAAATAAAGTACATGAAAATAATATGCTTAAAAATGCTATATATCAGTTAACATTCAATTTAAGAAACCATAAAAATTTGTAAACATGTCACAGTAACTTCCCCCTACAACATAAGTACATCACGATCGGTTAACACACGAGTAATGTTTGATTCATAAAAGCATGACAAGCAATATAAGCTTCAGTAACCCTACCAGAAAACATATCCAAGCAGTATAGCAGGTATACAACTTCGCCAAACGGATAAAAGATAAACATCCATCTAGACTGCAACGATGCTGTCCTGAACTGAATGTAGTTTCTCCAGTCGGAACACGAGACAGATGGTACTGCTTGTGTTATTACGTAAGAGGAAAACCCCACTATTGCAGTGCAATGCTGCTGTAGTTTGTGAGGAAACAGACACAGCAATAATTCTGGAATATCTGGAAATAAACAAAGCTTACAGAGATTCCAGATGCCTCAGATTCCATGGTTGTTATTTACAGCATCATGGATAAATTACATTGTGGTGGAGAAAGCTGATTACTGACTGAGCTGCATGTATACGAGAGTAAAGAGTACACAGTGCATGTAAACTGCAATAACCCGCTTTCTGGTGTCCATGTAAACATAGTCAGTGACTACACCAATGGCTTGAGTTGGGGGTGGAGCCATGTGTTTGTTCAAATGTTGTTTGAAAACAAACATTTATTTTTGCAATACCGTTCAATGGTGCTAGTGGCACAGAAATTACAAACTTAAGCTTTAAGGTAACGATTGCAAGTGAATGCTTTTTAAGGTGTATAGAAGAGATCAATAGTAAATAATGAATGCACCAAAATGACATTTCTTAACAAGAGAAATGTGTTGATCATCTCTGTAGATTTCAGTGAAAAATTAAAAGCTACTACAATTTCAGATATTCATTTTGCATGTTATTTTACCTTCAGTACTTTATTAATGGCCCAAGACTGAGCATCACTTTGGTTAATGATATGCCTTGATGTTGTAAAGGCTTAACTTAAACCACTATGAAACCTGAGTGTTCAGAGGTAGGAATTTGTCTGCTGCTGGGGAGGGAATATTTTTCATCATTCACATGGTGGTGGATATGTTGAACTCACAGTCAACAACCACAAACATTTCAAACCAGTCACTTGAACACATTTAAATGAGTATGAGAATGATGTCATATGTGTGAAAGATCAGGGTACTTAAAATGGTTCATTGAGCTATAAAGAGTGATTGTCACAATTTACATTTATTAGAATGCACCGAAACATATTGTAATATTCTTCCTCTAACTAAATATATATTTTGATCCATGCTTTATTGTAACTTTAAAGGAATGTCTTGGGTGATATTTGTATTATTTTGGAAATACAGTATATAACAATATACAATGATGATCAAATTAATTGAATGAAATACTTAGGAATCCATTAAAGTTAAAGTGCATTATGATACATTGTATTTAATTATACAAAATAGTCTTATTTTCTATTCATGTATTGTAGATTTCAGAGTAGAGGTTGACCAATAGTGGATTTTGCCGATACTGTTATGTAGAATGTTCAAAAGATTTCTATGATGGGCACAGACACACAGACAGGCTACAAGAATCCAAAATTAATAAAATCCCAGAAACAGTTTTTTGTTCAACCAAAATCACAATAATGAAAGATATTTGCAGATAACGATAGATCCAAAAACCAAATATCGGCACAGATCATTCGGTAAAACCGATATAGCTGTGTGTTGATATGGAATGATGTCATATAATTAATTGCCTTTACATATTAGGCATTTTCAAATGCTCTTATCCAGAGCGTCTTTAATAAAAGTGCTTTTAATTTGAATGCGAGACTGCCTTAGTATCATAGAGATACTTGAAAATACAGCACAAGGCACAATATGTGAATCGGTAATTTAATGCTTCATTGTTCACATTTGTGCCATCTCACAATATTGGAATAATATCTAGGTATATTTACACTACATTATTGCATTGAAAGACAAAAAATAAACAGTCCATTCTAGAATGCCTAAATTTTATCTCAGACCCTTGCGTTGTTACCTCCGTTCTCAACATAGACTCTTGACAATTAAATAATTAGATGGCAAAATCTTAAGATATCGTACGGCTTGGCTTGTAGGAAAAGGTCCGTTCCCTTTTATTCCCATAGTGACAAACCAATCAACAAACAGAATTTAAAATCAAAACAATACTGGCATCAAACTTTTGCTAGCCTCCTATCAAACTATTTATTTGAAGAAAGGAAATGTGAACAAATTTAGTTACTCATTCCATATTTATTTTGGCAGTACAAATGAGAAATTACTGACGTATGTTAACAACTAATAATACACTTACCTCGTCTCCATTACACACAACAGTTATTAAAGTCCTATTAAAGTCATAGCAAGCTTTAGGGTTTGGGGAAGGGTTAGACTTTATAGTTAGGTTTACGTTTGGGTTAGGGGTTAAACTTAATAATTCATTCATGGTTCGTACATTGTTCTCAATGGGAGAAAAACTAATATGTTTTTTTATTTTTATTTATTTAACTATCTTATTTTTCTCCCCAATTTGGAATGCCCAAATCCCAATGTGCTTTAAATCCTCTTGGTGGCGTAGTGACTCAGTCCGGGTGGCAGAGGATGAATCTCAGTTGCCTCTGCGTCTGAGACCGTCAATCCACGCATCTTATCACGTGGCTTGAGCGCGTTACCGCGGAGACATAGCATGTGTGGAGGCTTCACGCTGTTCTCCACGGCATCCACGCACAACTCACCACGTACCCCGCCGAGAGCGAGATCCACATTATAGCGACCACGAGGTGGTTAACCCAACATGACTCCACCCACCCTAGCAACCGAGCCAATTAGTTGCTTTGGAAGCCTGGCTGGATTCACTCAGCACACACGGTATTCGAACTTGCAACTCCAGGAGTGGTTGTCAGTGTCTTTACTTGCTGAGCTACCCAGACCCCTTAATATGTTTTTTATTGAGCAAGCTCATACAATCTCATACTAATTATTTCGACTTGTCATGACAACGGGTTGCAATTCTCTACCAGTTAAACTACAGGAAAAGGAATACTAACTATTATAAACTCTCTTTCCTCTCAAACACCCAGGCATTCGCACAGTCATTAGAGGACTAAATGATTCATAGATGTTTCTCTCATGACTTTGCTGGGTGTATGAGTCTTAAACAGAGAGAGGTTCACGGCAGGGTTCTTTGGCTTTAGACAGAAGTTACTCATGTCATTCTATGACTTGCAACATACCATCTGAGCCAATATTAAAACTATTTGTGAAAGAATCCAAATCCAGATTATGTAGAATATACCATAGCATAGGAAATAATGTGTCAATATGAACGTAAATATATAATAATAAATGTGGTCCAGACTTGAATTGCTGTTCTGCATTCAATAAATAAAAACCCAGTAGTAGTCCCTTTGCATTTTTTTTTTACTTAAGTAATTATCATGTGTTATAAATTATGAATTAAATGTTCATTTTAAGGTCTATGTGTAAGTTAAGAGGTCATCATTTATTATGCATGTTGTTAGTGTTGTTTAATAGGCAGCAGTCTGCTAGATTGTAGAATATCACAGCCAGGGCATTTACGGGTCCATTCATGTGTATTTGCCCTGTGTTGACGGACATATGGCCTTAGAAGAACAGCTGAGAAGACTGACATGTAGTGACAGGTGGTGTTTGAAGCAGGCCTGGGGACAGTGCAGCATGCTTGTAGTAGCCTAATTGTTAACAATACAAGATCAGAGTCAACTACTAGTGTCATTAATACTAGTGACACACTTTGCTAATTCCTGAATTTTTCATATTGCCATATATGCTGCTTACTACTAGATCATAGCTGCTTGATTCATGATTTAAAACTTGACAAAGTCTAAACAAGTGCATTCGTTAATTTATTCACTGTCACCAAATCTTTTAAACAGTATTTAGTGCTGCTTGCTGAGGAATCCATCCTTACGAAAATCGAGAGTTCATGGCAAATTTGCTGTAAACTTGCCACTGATTATTTTCACATGAAAATGAGCTTTGTCCATTGTTGCTCCACTGTCAGAGAAGAGCTGCAAACGTCTGGCAAACATTTGTGGCGAATTCTCATTTGCATGTGAAAATAACAGGTTTTTTTGTAAGCATCGCTAACTGCTCATACTTGGGGTTGGTGTGTAGTTCGAGTATTTGTTTGTCAAGAAAGCTACAATGTTAATCTATGAGTCTGCTAGCATTGCTAAGTTCATAAAGAAGGAAATTGTTTTTAAATAAAAAAAAGTTTAAAAAAAGTTTTAAATTGCAACAAGATTTTATGCATTGGATTATGCCCATAGCAGTACAATGTAGGCTAACCTTAGTGAGACTGTTGTTTTTAAGGCCTGTTGGTTTCATCATGTTTTTCCACTCTATTCAGAATCAGGTCTCAAATTTGTCTTCAGACTATCCTGCTGTGTTTAATACCTGCAGTTAACAAGTTTTAGATGTGCATTTATTTGAAAGTAATGATTTAGCAGAGTGTGGTGGTGGGGGCATGGCATAAATGGGTAACTATCTATTTATGGTCGGATATGCAGTAATAATGTTGTTTCCCCAGAACATTTAGCTGTCCAAGTGCTCCCTTTGGGATGATTCAGCACCAGCTTTTGTATGGTGCCCCACGCATTGCAGATATGGGAGGTGCATCCCTGGATACAATGGTGATAGCTCATGGATTGTCCTTTAACAGGTTCAAACCAACAGTTTTGGAGCATTTTGCATTACTTACTGCAAACTTAAAGGCACAATGGTGATACCCTAGTACAGGATATACATTTACATTTTTTATCATAATTTTGTGCCAGTCCTAAAGGATCCTTTAACCTTGTGCGACCCTGCACATGTGTGGATGTTGTATTTTGGCTTCGCTATTCGTAATGCTTAATAAACCAATTGATCGCAGTTCAAAAGACTCTGTGCTGTTAGTAAAGGGTTAAACTTTTGACGTATGGAATCATGTGACAAAACAACATGGTGCTGACCACAGCAGAGTTTGTCTTTGGAAGAAAAGTCAATAAAACTCCATCTGGTAAGAACCCTAATCTTCTTCTCAAGTCTCTAGTTTTTCAGATATGTCATTTTTAAAATTTTAGCGATTTATCGTGAAACGCCACACTGATAAACACAATGTACACTAATTTGTACTTTAGGGCATCTTTTCTGTGCATTTTTATATTTACTGTGCATTTTCACATTGAAAATCAATGGATTCATCCAAAAGCTGAAACATTTTGCTTTCAGAGGCTTTATATGGAGTCGGTATTGTATTGTACGATACAACGCTAAAGATTTGATATCATATTTATCGTACAATGTGATTAAAATCAAGCAATGCAACATTGGGAGCTGCAAAACAGTCTCCTCCCTGGAGAGGCGGCACTGAGCACTCACAGGAAAACAGAGCAACTAGTCTACAAAAGCGAGTTGAGAGCTCAAAGACCGATTGCAAATACAGCTTGTGGAACATGCCAAACAATGGTGTTGTGTCCCAGTGCTACAGTACATCAAACATGTCGTTTTATTTACGGCAACATCACAGTGCAAATCGTTGTATTTGCGAGGCTGAAACTGCAATTAGAAGCCAGCCTCTCCCAACCGACACGTGAGCGTGATCACCTGCACAGAAATGTGGTCATAACTATCAAAAACCAGCTTAATAGAAAAAAGACAACATAAGAAACCTGCGATTACATGAGTGTTATTATTCTCTGCTTTTGATGTCGAAGTGTAAACGGCTTTGAGCACAAAACTTGCATGCATTGGATAAGCCGGTAAGACTGGTAAAGTTTACATGCAAATTGAAACCGGGGGAAGAGGGCAAAAAAATTAAGTGTGCCAATCGAAAGGCAGAGGTCAGGTACCTCTCAAGGTTTTTTTTCTCCACTAACTATTGAAAGGAGTTTTTTTTTTTCTTGCTCACTGGAGGCTTTAAGACATCAAGTCATGATTTTCTACAAAGCTGCTTTGAAACATTTTTTTTTTAATCTCATAAAATTCTGCTTATAAATGCAGTTTTGTTGTTTATGTTGCCAACGTCAGCTGATTTCAAATACATTTATGTCAAATCCTTGAATAAGTTAAAGCAAAAAGAATTGTGGGATAGTTTTTTTATTATTATTATTATAAATAATCGTATCGTGAGACTTCTGCTTCAACAAGGTGTGAAATTTGTGTATTGCTGTGACAAGGTAGGCGAGGAATGAGGATCTAAATGCAGCTTTAATGTAAACAAAAGATGAACAAGCTAACTCAGAATTTAAGAAAACAAAACACAGGAAACCAGCACAGAGCATAGACCAAACATGCAAAAACTGACAAACAAACGCTTATATATAAAAGTAGGGCTGGGATAAACGATTATTTTTTAAACGATTAATCTAGCGTTTATTTTTTCGATGCATCGATTAATCTAACAATTCATTTTTCCAGTCCGATTTGATTTCGATTCGATTATCTCCCCATTAATTGACTAATAGCAATTTATACATGTTGATTTACATATCTGAATGAAAAAAACATGAATTCCTTAACATTGCAATATATGTTTATTGCTCTTAAAATTCCAAAATAAAAGACTATACAAGTGCAAAGTAATGCATTCTTAGTCAGAGGTAGCATTCAATAAAACCTTGAAGCCTTGAAAACACATAGGCCTAGCTTACTGAAAAAAAGTGCATCTTGTAATTCTTCTTTCAGAATAAAATAACAACTTGATGTCTAGCATTCAATAAAAAAATAAAAAGGTCACCCAGCCACACTTGTCTTAGAGCTATTGAAAGAATACAGTAACTATTGTAAACTTGGTGGCTTTAAGCTAATACAGAAAGTGCTTTTCCAACAAAAAATAAATAATGAAAATAAACATTCAGAATTCAACGTTTATGTTGAACATACTGAAAAAAAGCATCTTCATTCACATGCAAATAACAACTTACACTCTGACACTTTCCTTTCACCTTAAGAATACTGTGAGTGCGTGTGTGCGCGCAGCAGCCTCTTCAGGTGCTGGTGCATTGCCGTGGTGCTAGAATGGAAGGCCATCTCCATTTTGCAAAGACGACATATCACGGAATTGTTTCCTTTAATGTAAAAGAATTCCCATACTTTAGAGGAACGAGTGCCTTGCACTTCTGATAGTCTGAGGAGCCACTCGTGTTGCTACTACTCTCCGGCGCCGCCATCTTTGTTTTGGGTCTGACGAATCGACGCAAATATTTTGCATCGACGTATTTTTTGCGTCGACGTCATCGATGACGTTGACACGTTGTCCCAGCCCTAATACAAAGGAAAACAAGGAACTCCTGGGGAAACAATCAGGGAATGATGAACACCTGGGGAAACAATCTGGGAGAACCAATCATGAAATAAAACTACAAAAGGACTACAAAACCAACAGGAAAGTGGGAACTAAACAAGAATTTCAACATAAAAGCACAAAACCACAAGACAACAGGGAATATGTGACAATTGCTACATGCCTAATTTCGAACTGTTCTGAGACCGGTTCAGACAGATGGCACACTGGAGGTTAAGTCATTCACTAAATAGGGAGCAAGGGATCATCCTGTAGCACTCTATGCAGCTAAGTGCATTCAATCCAAACTTCCTATCAAAAGTTCAGTTTCAGGTTTCAGCTGTAGATGTTGTTTGACCCACTCAACATGTTTTGCAGACATGGGACAATGGTAATCCGTTGATGGATTCAGAATGTATAATGTATAATTTTATTATAACATGGTTGGCAGTGATTGGATGATGCTGGACATTACATTGAATGATAATTCATTAGCCTAATTTCTGATGTAATTCCTGTAACATCTCAAAAACATGAACAACCAAAACTGCTGGAAACATAATAAAGAATTAAAAATCTGACTTACTATATTTTGGTATTATTTAAAATTTCACAACTTAGTCCCACAGTCCACATATGTTGCCATCAGTTTTTAGGAAAACTATTTGCTTTTATTGCACGATTATTAGGTGCTAGTTTTAAATAAAAAAGGAATGGACACAGCAGTCACGCTCGGGACTCATGAAGTTAAATAAGAATATTCTAATTATCAAATCGGATCTTAAAGTTGAAAATTAATTTCCTACAATATTTTTTTATTCATATTTGTTTCCAATTGGATACTGTGTAATCTTTATCAGAACCCTACTGTTTGTAATGGAATAGTATTTTGGACATTGTTTGTCAGTTAATGGAAATAACCAGGGAAGTCTCAGGGTTTTGAAATCCTCAATGATTTTCTTCAGATTCCTTTTGATGTCTTACTAGGATATTTTATCCTGTTGGTAATCATAATATTCCTATTAGAAATGATATGTTCTAAATCTAAAATTTTAGTTCAGTAATTTGTTGGAATCCAATTAGAAAATACCCATTAGAATCCTTCAGGATTGGTTCCATATAATGACTGAAATAGGATTCCTTTAGGATTTTTCGACTGGGGATGATTTCTGTACCCAGTTTGTTGCTGGCTCTTCTCTCCTTATTGCCACTTTGGGAATGACCAATATTTCATTGGGCAACACATGTCTTTTTCCACAGGCCACATGATCTGATGTGATATTTTCTCTTGAGTCCTCTAGGAATTCCTAGATGCTTTTACACCAACATTCATAGAGGCATGACTTCATAGTGTGAGATGCTTTGAAAAATCATTTATTGTTGAAAGTTGTGTAGAAACTATATTTTCAGAAACACCTACCAATATCATTGTACTGACCTTAAGATCTCTTGTTTTCTGTTTAGGCACAAGACAAGAGGAAAGCCCTTGAGGAAACCAAAGCCTACACCACGCAGTCCCTGGCAAGCGTGGCCTATCAAATCAATGCCTTAGCAAACAATGTGCTACAGCTGCTGGATATTCAGGCTTCACAGCTGCGCAGGATGGAATCTTCCATCAACCATATCTCTCAGGTCAGTCTGGATATTATAATACCAACATATTACAAACATGACAATATGCATCATGGCTATTAAAAATGAATCCCAAAATAACATGTACATTTAGCTTTAAACAATTCTCTTAATTTTAGACCAACAAAACATTTGAAGTCAACATAGGCCTAAAGCAACATACATTGTATGATGCATGATGATACATCATTACTTTAAATATAATACTTTAAATGTAATATAAATAACAGCTTGTTACGGATGTGACCATTACAATTGCTTCATTTAAAATCATGTAGATATCAATGGGAGACTCACACAATGCGATTAAAACAAAATTTAGATCAAGTTTCTCACACATATCACATTTCTTTGTTAACTGATTCTCTCATTTTTCCCATGAGTCATATTTGCATGTTGGATTCACACTGGTCTGTTGTGAGAGGAGCACCAAATGGAACGCTGTCTGGCCATGGTTGTCCTCACGTGCTCTAGCTCATTTCAATAGCTCTGTTGTGCTTCTATAATGACTCCCATCACTTATTTAAATAATATGCATTAATAATTAGATTTACATTGTGTAGTCTATAGATTTTGCAACTGATGAATAACTGCATTGATATGTTGAAAAATGAATAAGCAACAACAAGAGGCAGAGTGTGTTATAATATATATTGTGAACACAGGTATATTGTAAGCCATAATGTCTAAAGAGCATCGGAGACAATTTGAGCCCTCTCTGTAGCTACATCACCATTTGAACACAATGGCAGAGTGAATTATTTCATCCTCAATGGGGAATGCTTTTATTAGTAAGAGATACTGCTCGCTATCATTAGATTTTCAGAGCCATATAGGAAACTAGATCTAATGATTTACTTGCTACTGAAGTTAAAAGGCTCCTGCAAACTAGTTTGCCACCACTTGTCTCTAAGAGGATAGGCAGAAATGGCAGCTAAATTATGTAAAATTATGAAGCACTTTCTCTTAAAGGTGAAGTGTACAATTTCTTTGTCAATAGCATCACTTAGCAGAATTGCAAATGTAAATATAGTCTTCGGAAGGTAGACAAGATACAGTCCAATTTGCAGACTTACATGGATTTCTTGTGGCTTCTAGTGGACAATTTTTTAACAGTTTAATCAACTTTGATGATTGGCACGTGTACTCAGAGTGTCCTGTTGTCCATGTGTAGCAAGTTTTTTCAAATTTGGATATTGCATTCACAAGATACAGTCCAATTATTCATTATAGACCACACCCTAAGAATGTAAAGGTGCATATCTGCAAACGATTAAATTAATCAAAGTTCTTTTGATAACTTATTGTCATGAAGGTCCCTATGATGACAAAAAAAACTTTGAATCAGAGAAAAGATCTTTGTTAAGTTTAGAAAAGTATGTTTTTCATTAAATTCACAATGGCGGAAGTTTATTCTGTTCTGTAGCACATAAAGTTGCAGTTCCAGAATTATTACCAAAAAGATATACACTCATTGAGCACTTTATTAGGAACACTATGGTCCTAATAAAGTGCTCGACATGGTCTTCAGTTGTTGCCCATAAGCCTCAATGTTTGATGTGTTGTGCATTCTGAGATGAACACTACAATTGTACAGAGTAGTTATCTGAGTTACCATAGCATTTCTGTCTGCTTAAACCAGTCTGGCCATTCTTTGTTGACCTCTCTCATCAACGTCTTGGTTACTTTTGTAACCTCCGTTCCCTGATGGAGGGAACAAGACGTTGTGTCGATGTAGTGACAATAGGGGCGCCCTTGGAAGACCCAAACTCTTTGATCTTTGAGAAAAGGCCAATGGGAATTGGCAAGTGGAATTTGGGTATAAAAGGAGCTGGCTCGCAACCACTCATTCAGGTTTTGCGGTGAAGAGACCAGACAAGGTCCCGGCCATTTCACCGGGTAGTTCAGTGTTGTGGCAGGAGGGACACAATGTCTCGTTCCCTCCATTAGGGAACAGAGATTACGAAAATCTGGCACTCACTCGACGTTGTGTCGATGTAGTGACACTAGGGGTCCCTATAAAAAACGCCACAACAAGTTGAACTGTGTTACGTGGACTGGCAGTGCGAGACAGGCAAACTGTTGCGTGCCTCATAGCCAGCACACCCGGCCATCACGTAACCTCCCCCAACGCTTTTATGAATGTCGTACAGTCCACCGCACCTAGGGGACAAGTCGACTGCCGACAAATTGGGACAGGTTGCCCCAACCGTGGCCTCTCCTCATTTTTCTCCCCAAAAAAGAGATGAAATCGTTCAGCTGGGGGCCATAAGTGTCCGCGTTGGGGAGGTGTCCCTTCCCAAGTGGAAGGAGGTTTACCAATGGGGAAACCATCTCACGGAAGATACACCATACATGGTTACACACAGGCAACCAGCACATGTGGAGCATCTACCCCAGTACAGGGACTATTTAGCGCACATACTGGGCCGGCATCAAGTATCTCCGCAAACTCGCCTGCCACAGGGCTTAGGAGGAAAGACATCCAGGGTCCACAACTTCGTGAACACGGCTGGGGGGTAAAAAGAGCACATCTCCCCCTCCAGGAGGGAAAAGGAGCTATATGCAAGCGGTAAACTCAGCCAGTTGTCCCGCAAACGTACCTGTTCGTACCTGACAACACACAGGATGAAACTGGCTCAACCCGGAGATAGCAGAACCTCCCTAAGTTGTTGGGTGTTGCCTTCCTGGGCTGTACACCGGGTTCGAGTCACCGGTCGTGACACAGGGGGACACCCTTGTGCGGGATCTTGATCCGGGCTGGGGCAGGATGTGCTGAAAAGACTTAATCTGCTACTTAACTGGCGAGAACTGCTGGGCAAAGTCCTTGATGGTGTCGCACAATAGGCTAGCCTGGGAGATGGGGGTGTCAAGGAACCGTGCCTTCTCAGCCTCCCTCATCTCGACCAAGTTAAGCCAAATGTTGCGCTCCTGGACTACCAAGGTGCACATAGCCTGCCCGAGAGTCCGCGCCGTGACCTTCGTCACCCTGAGGGCGAGAACGGTCGCCAAGCACAGATTTTCTCAAAGATCAGAGGCGTTTGGGGCTCCCAAGGGCAACCCCTAGTGTCACTACATCAACACAACGTCAAGTGAGTGACAGATAGGGAACAATGTGACGTCCGCAGAACTGCCGCTCATGGAATGATTTTTGTTTTTGGCACCATTCTGAGGAAACTCTAGAAACTGTTGTGTGTGAAAATCCCAGGAGGTCACCAGTTACAGAAATACTCAAACCAGCCCGTTTTAAAACATCAACAATCATGCCACAGTCCAAATCACTGAGGTCACATTTTTACCTGAAGCTCCTGACCCATATCTGTATAATGTTATGCACTGCACTGCTGCCACACGATTGGCTGATTAGATAATCTAAGTAGGTCTGTAGGTGTACCTAAAAAGTGCTTTGTGAGTGTATATTAGCTTATTCTCTTATTGTTCACAATGCAAGATATTAGCTTCTGGAATTTGATTGGCTGCTGGGGGCTTAAAACACTATTTGAAGAATATGTTAGATTTTGACCCAAAGAAGATGCTTGCCAAATTCCAACTTCCTCAATCTAACTGTTGCTGTGTTACGAATGTTTTTTAGTTGTAGCACCTCCTATGGACAGAATTGTATGCCGTTTGGCATGCATCCTCAAAATGTCTTCATGCCAAAGTTTCCCAAGTATCGTTATGTTTGGACATTGCATTCAGAACATATAGGTTGATAAGTTAATTAGGGCTACATAATCCGGTTTCTTATCAGAATTTCGTCCCTTTTCTTTGCTTAGACTGTGGACATTCATAAAGAGAAAGTTGCCAGACGAGAGATCGGGATCCTCACCACCAACAAAAACACGTCTCGGACCCACAAGATTATCGCTCCCGGCAACATGGAGCGACCTGTGCGCTACATCAGGAAGCCCATAGACTACACCCTGCTGGATGATGTGGGCCACGGTGTCAAAGTAAGTCTATCATTTTAATGTCCTTCTTGTTAACTGTTGGATGGCCTCAATTTGATTTACTGTCTTAAACAGCAAAATAAGCTTTATTTTCCTCAACATTTTATGAGCTGAAAGAAAGTTGCATTGCTCCAAAAAATTGTTCTTTCATAGCTCAGGAGTTTTAAAGGAATAGTTCACCCAAAAATGAAAATTCTCCCATCATAAACTCACTCTCACACCTTCCCAGATGTGTATGACTTTCTATCTTCTGCAGAACAGAAACAGATTTTTAGAAGAATGTTTCAGCTATGAAGGTCAATACAATGCATGTGAATGGTGGCCAGAACTATTAATTGCCAAAATGCATATAAAGGCAGCATAAAAGCAATTAATAAGACTCCAGTGTTAAGCATGTATATCTTACATTATCATGTTGCTCAAGTAATCTTGGAAGAATTTGATGACAAATGTTTATTCATATTGAGGTATCCATTTTTGATCACAGACTTTGGTATACTGGCAAATTTGTGGACAGTTTTTCTGACATTGTTGGGAAATCTTTTGAAACTCTAGAGAAGACACACATGAGACTATTTGGATTTATTTCTCAGGAGAAATATTTAAGAAGGATTTGAGAAAACTAGAGATTTAGGTATGAAATTCTGACACATTGGTGTCTCTCCCTGATACCCTTGTAGTTAGATATTCGTCACATAAATACAGACTCTGTGTGTGTTCATTTGATTTTCATTGATATATTATATAAAATAATGCCGAAGTCACATGCGACTGCTTCAGATAACAGTATTCAAAAGAACAAATACGCTAACTGATCAAGTTATTGATCCGTCATGGTCTACACACAGGGATTTTGCATGTTGTGTGTTGTGAAGACTCTTTGGTTCCCCTCACTATATTCATGTTATTAAATGATTAATGTCCATCAATGTCAGCTCTGTGCTGTTACAATGACATTAGTTTGCTATCTTTGCTCTTATACTGATGTTATCATCACTATTAGAGGCAATAGATTGTCTATCCACACTGAGATGTAATTAAGATCAATGTCTTTGAATATTTACTTTGACCTTTTATGGGATGATGGTTGGTATGGATGATGTGTTATTATGACACAGTGTCATTGTTATTCAACAGTCCTTCAGTTTTTTCATTGTCTAGATATATAGTTGAGGCAGGTCTCGAGGTCATGGGCCAACAGCTCGCCCAAAAACTTGTCTGAAATGCTTCATTAGTTCTGTGCTGCTTATGCGCTCTTGCCTTTTACCCCTCGGCTAAATAAACATCCTGCAGGCTGCCCTCATATTGACTCTGTAATTAGGGCACTTAACTCATCAAATGTTGCTTTTTCTGCATCAGTCACCCCTGAATGACATGCCCATGGTACGTAGAGTTCCTCTCTCCTCAGCTATCACTTCATCATGACAGCTAATTGTGAAGCCATCCACGGCTACATGACGTAATGAAGAACTTTCACCTATTATTATTGGTGTATAGGGATGCACAAGTATATCATTTTTTGGCAGATACAGATAACCGATAACCATTACTTTTAATATTTTAACCTTTTCGATTGGAGCACTGTGAATTTTTTTTAAAACTTCTCATGTGACACAATAAGTGTTAAAATAAAGAGGGACGAGTAATCAACATGCCACAAATGCACAAATTAGAAGTGTTCTGTTTCTTTATGATTTATGATTATTATCATAACATATCATTGGAAACGTTCTAGTGTAATATAACAAGCATATTTGTTTCACCTGCAAACTAGAGGGAGTATTTGTAGAGGGAGTACATTTACTCACCCTCATGTTGTTCAAAACCGTGGAATGTGGAAAGCAATATAATTTCAATGCAATGGCAGTGGATAGTGACTCACTTTAATGCTTAAAAAAGTACCCAAAAGTGTCATACACGTTGTCCACTGCGACTTGTTTCAAATGTTCTGAAGCTATACTGTATATGAAAACAACATGAAATTTAAGAAATTCTTCAGTAAAAAGGCTTTCTTTTCTATATCTTGACATTGGTTGCATGTTCATGAGCACTGTGAGAGAAGCTTGTTCACTGCGGCTCATATATTCACATGGGAACACAACTCAAATTCTTGCATAAACGCAAGCCACTTTAAACAAGCTTCTCTCATAGCTTGTGTGAGAGAAGCTTACACATATTAAATATTTATATCAGTGCTGTCAGTCAATTAATATATTTTTTAATCGCGATTAATCTGCATACTTTTTTGTAGTTAATCGCAGATTTTGAAAGTGCTGAAATATAACACTATATATTCTTATTTGCCTGTCAAAATTTTGTTCTTCTTATGAAAGAAAACAAAACAATATGTAACAATATAATGCTTCATTAGCATTTTCCAAACAAAGCCTTCCACAGTATAAAGATAGAAATGCACTAAAATAGCACCAATTCAAGTAACATTAATTGTTTCCCGAAGTCTAAGTGGGTGTTTGACTAATTTAAAGAACTAGTCCTCAAATAGGTAGCATATTCTTTCCAATGATCTTTCCAATTAAATCTCTTAAACTCTCATTCTTCACAATATTAATCAGCCAGCAGACTGGCTATCTGCTTTGTTACAGCAATCGTGAAGCTACTTTCATGATTCATGTCAGAGTGTCAACGCCGCTTTGAACTCCACATGAAAAGCACTTACAGTCTCATTCTGCATTTTGGTGATCGTAAGACTTGACCATATATAGGCTGAAAAATACTTGATTTCTATCAAGTCCCATCTGGGCTTGTTTTGTACATCAAAAAGCTTTAAGAGACACCCTTCAATAATTTTGTGTTGTGTTGTGTGTGTGTGTATCGTGAAGTGTGTGCCAGTGTAATAAGTCTGGCAGGTTTGGTTAGATTAAAACGAACTCTCGTGCGATTAGTGCGGTTCATTTGAACAAGTGTGAACGTTGCCATCCAAACCTTGGTGTGCACAAAACAAGCGGACTGAGACCCCCTGAATAGTGGGTCTCGGTCTGCTTCCAAACGAACTGTGGTGCGGATTGATTGATATATGAACGCAGTATGGACTAAAGACTTCTAAACGGAGCAATAACAGGAAGTAATTAACCTTACACTGACCTCAAGCATACCTGTTTCTTCTCATCATAGGAGCTATGTTGACCATTACAGTTTGGTACCAGCGTCGGAACCACTATCAGCCATCCTTGCCGTATATCTTTATTTGTGTGTGCAACGGAGGAGTTCCTGGTGCTGTTTTTACTCATTTACACAGTTTATAATCTCTTTGTTTGTTCTCAGCTTATAAAAATATCACCATATATAAATGCATCCAACATTTAGCCCAGCAACCAGCATTGTTTAGGATGTTCGTAAAGATACGCCGCAAAATAGACGTCATAAAAGCTGTCCAACCAGGTTGTGACCTTATCTTCATGCCTTTTGTTTGGTATCTTTAGGTTCGGTGTTAAAAATGCCAGTGTGAACGCTAAGTGAACCAGGACTAAATGTATCATTTTCTTTTTGGTCCGGACCAAGAGGACCAAGAGAAACGAACTACAGGGAACAGAAGTGTGAACACACCCTGAGTGTTATGTGTTATGTGCACTCTTTGATGTACTGTACAAAACAAGCCCAGATGGGACTTGAGATAGAAATCAAGCATTTTAATTACCACAGAAACATGTCGAGTCTTACTATCACCAAAACGCAGAATGAGACGTTTCTGCTTGCAAGTGCAAGTTCAAAGCGGCATTGATGCTCTAACGCGGATCATGAAAGTAGCTTCACGATTGCTGTAACAAAGCGGATAGCCACAGTCTGCTGGCTGATTAATATTGTGAAGAATGAGAGTTTAAGAGATTTAATGCTCATTCCAATGAATATGTAACTTATGTGGGAACTAGTTCTTTAAATTAGTCAAACACCCACTTGGACTTCAAGAAACGTTTAATGTTACTTGAATTGGTGCTATTTTAGTGCATTTCTATCTTTATACGTGGAAGGCTTTATATTATATTGCTACATATTTGTTTTCTTTCCTAAGATGGAAATAAATGCATTTTGACAGCAAAATAAGTATATATGGTGTCAAATTTCAGCATTTTCAAAATCTGCTAATAATCGTGATTAACTACTGTCACGTTCCTCTGTTGTCTACCCTGTGTTCTGTGTGTCACTATTCACGTTCATGTCATGTTTCCTTGTCTGCTCCGTGTTTTCCATTTCACCCATCACCGTTCACGCTCCATGTCACGTTTTCCTTGTTGTCCGCCCCGTGTTTCACTGTCCTTGTCTAAAACTACATTTCCCACAATTCTCGGCCTCCCTCACTGCCTGCACTCATCATTGTTTTCACCTGTGTCTCGTTCAGTCTCCACTTTGTCTGTGTATTTAAACCCTGGTTCTTTGTTTAGTCTCTGTCAATCGTTGTTCGTTTCTTGAATGTCGTCAAGCCTGGTCTGTGTTCCTTACCCGAGTTCTTAGTTTTGTTTGAGTTTTGTTTCACCGTGTTAAATCTGTTTCGTTGTGTTTTAGTTTCCTAGTTTCCCATCGTGGACTTTCATTTGTGTTTACCTTTTATTTCTTATGTGTTAATCCCAATAAAACCGCGTTTGGATCCGCACCTCTTGTCCGTCTTGTCCTGCTTCCACACCCTTCATAACAGAACGATTGACCCAAAATGGATCCAGCGGTCCAACAGGCCAATTATCGGCTGCTGTGTTTAAAACAAGGGGACCGACCGGCGGTATTCCACATTGGCGACTTTCTCAGGCTGGCTAGCGTCTCCGACTTCCCGGACTCTGCCCTGGTGGTCTACTTCAGGGGCAACCTGAACGCCTCGTGGAGGGAGCGGTTGCCACCGGCTATGCACAAGTGGACTCTCTGCAGCTTCGTGGAGATGACTTTGCAGGTCTGCGGCTCGCCGTTAACTGTGGGCGTTGCTGAGAAGGACCCAACCTCGCCATCCACAGTGGAGTCTCTGCAACCACCTCCGGCGGCCCCTGTAACACCAGCCCCACCTGTCAGCGAACCGACCCTCACGGCAGTCGTCTTCCACGAGGCAGCGCGGCCCACTTCATCAGCCCGGAGGAGGGAGAGAAGACGGGCTTCCGCCTTCCGGCACATGCCTGCCTCGGTCTGCGAGCCAGAGCCCACGTCAGCCACGGTCAGCGAGCCTGAGCCCTTGCCAGCCACGGCCAGCGAGCCTGAAGCCACGCCGACCAGGAACAGTGTACCAACGCATACCACGGTCAACCAGCCAGAACCTGTCTCCTCAGAGGTCAGTGAGCCAGAACCTGTCGCCTCAGAAGTCAGTGAGCCAGTGGCTGTCGCCTCAGAGGTCAATGAGCCAGCGCCTGTAGCCGCGACCGTCCCAGAGCCAGTGCCTGTAGCCTCGACCGTCCCAGAGCCAGTGCCTGTAGCCTCAACCGTCCCAGAGCCAGTGCCTGTAGCCTCGACCGTCCCAGAGCCAGTGCCTGTAGCCTCGACCGTCCCAGAGCCAGTGCCTGTAGCCTCAACCGTCCCAGAGCCAGTGCCTGTAGCCTCGACCGTCCCAGAGCCTGTAGTCTCGACCGTCCCAGAGCCTGTAGCCTCTACCGTCCAAGAGCCAGCGCCAGCAGCCATGACCGTCCAAGGGCCGGCGCCAGCAGCCATGACCGTCCAAGGGCCAACGCCTCCCGAGCGTTCCAGAGCTCCGCCTCCCGAGATTTCTAGAGCTCCGCCTTCCGAGCCTCCCGAGCTTTCCAGAGCTCCGCCTCCCGAGCTTTCCAGAGCTCCACCTCCCGAGCTTTCCAGAGCTCCGCCTCCCGAGCTTTCCAGAGCTCCGCCTTCCGAGCCTCCCGAGCCTTCCAGAGCTCCGCCTCCCGAGCTTCCCGAGCCTTCCAGAGCTCCGCCTCCTGAGCTTTCCAGAGCTCTGCCTCCCGAGCTTCCTAGAGCTCCGCCTTCTGAGCTTTCCAGAGCTCTGCCTTCCGAGCCTCCCGAGCCTTCCAGGGCTCCACCTCTCGAGCCTCTCGAGCCTTCCAGGGCTCCGCCCCCGAGCCTCCTACGGCTCCGCCTCTTGAGCCTTCCAGGGCTCCGCCTCTCAGGTCTCTCGAGCCTCCTAGGGCTCCGCCTCTCAAGTCTCTCGAGTCTTCCAGGGCTCCTCCTCCCGAGTCTTCCAGGGCTCCGTCTCTCAAGTCTCTCGAGCCACCTAGGGCTCCACCTCTCAAGTCTCTCGAGTCTTCTAGGGCTCCTCCTCCCGAGCCTCCCAGGGCTCCGCCTCTCAAGTCTCTCGAGCATGCCAGGGCACCGCCCCTCAAGCCTCTCGAGCCTTCCAGGGCTCCGCCCCTCAAGCCTTCCAGGGCTCCGCCTCCCAGGCCTCTCGAGCCACCCAGGGCTCCGCCTCTCAAGCCTTCCAGGGCTCCGCCCCCCGAGCCTCCTACGGCTCTGTCTCCTGAGCCTCCTACGGCTCTGCTCTCAGAGACCCCAGAGCCTTCTAGGGCTCCGCCTCTGAAACCTCCTACGCCGCCACCTCCCTCGGCTCCGCCCTAGAGCCTTCCAGGTCTCCGCCTCTGAAACCTCCCTCGGCTCCGCCTCCAGAGCCTTCCAGGTCTCCGCCTTCCTCAACCCCGTCTCCTAGGTCCTCCAGGGCTCCGCCTCCAGAATCTCCCGTGCCTTCCACGGCTCCGCCTCCCGAGCCTCCTGCGGCTGTTCTCCCCGAGCCTCCCTCGGCTCTGCCTCCAGAGCCTCCTACGGCTCCGCCTCCCAAGTCTCCTATGGCTCCGCCTCTCGAGCCACCCGAGCCTCCGATGGCTCCGCCCTCAGAGCCTCCCGAGCCTCCTACGGCTCCGCCTCCAGAGCCTTCTACGGCTCTGCCCCCAGAGACTCCAGAGCCTTCCTGGTCTCCGCTCCTAAGGCCTCCTACGGTGGCCACTCCTCCTCCCAGGTCACCTGAACTGGTCCTTGCCCCACGGCCATCTCCTAGGCCACCAAAACCGGCCTCTGTCCTGTGGCCACCTCCCAGGTCCCTTGAACCGGCCCTTGCCCCACGGCCATCTCCTAGGCCATCAAAACCGGCCGCTGTCCTGTGGCCACCTCCCAGGTACCCTGAACCGGCCCTTGGCCCACGGCCATCTCCCAGGCCACCAAAACCGGCCTCTGTCCTGTGGCCTCCTCCCAGGCACCCCGAACCGGCCCTTGCCTTATGGTCAGCCCCCGGACCATCTAAACCTGTCCCTGCCCGGTCAACACCTCCCAGACCACCAGAACCTGTCCCAGACCGGTCGATACCTCCCTGGCCTCCTAAACCTGTCCCTGTGTGCCCCCAGGGATTGCCTAATTGGCCCCGTGGACTGTCTCATTTCCCTTTTTGCCCCCGTGGACTGTCTCATTTCCCCTTGTGCCCCCACGGACTGCCTAATTGTCCCTTGTGCCACCTTGGATGGTCTCTGTGTCCCTTGTGCTCCCTTTCATCTGTCTGTCGGTATTTCTGTCTTTTGTTAGGACCGTCTGGAATCCAGTCCTTTTGAGGGGGGGTTATGTCACATTCCTCTGTTGTCTACCCTGTGTTCTGTGTCTCACTATTCACGTTCATGTCATGTTTCCTTGTCTGCTCTGTGTTTTCCATTTCACCCATCACCGTTCACGCTCCATGTCACGTTTTCCTTGTTGTCCGCCCCGTGTTTCACTGTCCTTGTCTAAAACTACATTTCCCACAATTCTCGGCCTCCCTCACTGCCTGCACTCATTGTTTTCACCTGTGTCTCGTTCAGTCTCCACTTTGTTTGTGTATTTAAACCCTGGTTCTTTGTTTAGTCTCTGTCAATCGTTGTTCGTTTCTTGAATGTCGTCAAGCCTGGTCTGTGTTCCTTACCCGAGTTCTTAGTTTTGTTTGAGTTTTGTTTCACCGTGTTAAATCTGTTTCGGTGTGTTTTAGTTTCCTAGTTTCCCATCGTGGACTTTCATTTGTGTTTACCTTTTATTTCTTATGTGTTAATCCCAATAAAACAGCGTTTGGATCCGCACCTCTTGTCCGTCTTTTCCTGCTTCCACACCCTTCATAACAACTACACAATAATTGGTGATTAATCGCGTTTAAAAAAAAAAAAGGAATCGACTGACAGCACTAGTAAAAATCCACAGTAGTTAGTGCAGATGAAGGGCAAATATCAACCAATCTGCAAGCTAATTTGTGTTTGATGCAGTTTTTATGAACTTCCCTAATGATCCTTAATATGTTCTGTTGTCCTTAATGTTTTATTACTGTAATATCACGTGAGCTTTTAACCAACACAACACATGTAATTATGCCAGTAAGCAGCTCACATGTTGTATCAATAAAACATTAAGTATAATTATACATCATTATAAATACACTCAGTGCTAGAAAAGTCACGTCTGTTTGTAATTATGCTCTCAGGAGTAAACAAGCCTGATTAAAAGATAATTATGAATGGCATTTATGTGATTATCATTTAGTTGTTTTGTGTAAGTAGCTTTGACTTTTCAGCTTTGTCTCTCTTGATGTTTATCAATCTATTTAGATGACGTTTATGTGTTCTTTATTAAAGGTCTTTTAGTTTCACTTCTCCTCTCCCACTTTTATCATTAACGTAAATGAAAATGATTTATCTCCTCTCTTCTTTAATGCTTTCACTTAGTGGCTTAAAGCAAAGGTAAGAACACCTTTAATCGACCCACAATGTTTTGTGACTCCTGTTTTACCACCATCTTTGCCTCTGTTAATATTTCCGTACATTACATTTGCTACAACTCATTATAGTGCAAATGATACTGCATTTCCTAAATTTGAATAAAGACTCTGAATGAGAATAAGTCTTTCAATTGATGATGTGTACTAACACTTCATATGAACCATCTTTGTTAATATCTTGCTCAATAAAAACATTATTAATCATTATATAATGCTGAATATTTATGACAATAGATTAAAAATGTCTTAATGTCGGTTTCCCTGTCAAATGTGTTTCAGCAAGGGAATAACCAGCCTGCTCGCGGTGGTGGAGGAACATTATCAAGGACCAACCCACCCACACAGAAGCCCCCCAGCCCACCCATGGCAGGGAGGGGTACTCTGGGGTAAACTGTCACCCTATTTCTCTTTATATGCCCATGTTTGTGCTAATATTTATGCCTCCAATGCTAGAATATGATACTAGATGTCTTGCAGTTATGTGTCATTTATTGAAAGATTTTTGTTTGGTTTTTAGTTGACATCATTAACAAATGTGTGTTTATGTTTCTCTAGACGAAACACTCCGTATAAGACCCTTGAGCCAGTCAAGCCTCCTGTGGTGCCTAATGACTACATGACCAGTCCAGCACGTCTGGGTAGCCAGAACAGTCCTGGACGCACGGCTTCACTCAACCAGAGACCCAGAACACACAGGTATGGGTATGCACAGAAACATTCAAATGCATCTAAGACACAATGCAGGATAGTCTTGTATGGTACAATATACTGTATATATTCAAACAAGATACAGAAATTCAAATGACAATTCTGCATCTTGTTCGTTACCTTAATTCAAATTCAGGAATTTAAAGGGGTCATGACATGAGAAACCAAATTTGCCTTGATCTTTTGGTATATAAGAGGTCTTTGTATCATTAAAACGTCCTGCAAGTTTAATATTTTAAGACGTCCTCCCCATTCTAAACGAATCATTTATTTAATCAAGCTCAAAATACAGCTCGTTCTGGATTCATGGTTAGAAGTGGCGTGGCGGTTAGAAGTGACGTACCAGCATTTGCATATGACCGCCTCCAGCACAAGATAACTACGCTTTAAGCGCAAGACAACTACGCTCATTTCAGTATCGCCGTCGCCTCACAAGTGTTCAGTCGATGGACAGCGAGCTCTGACAGAGACTACTTGTGCACAGGAAAATTACGATGCCACACAGATGTGCTGTTCCTGGCTGTGGTCAAACAAAACCTCTGAATAAGCAGCCGAAAGATCCAGGCGTCAGGGAAAAATGGATGCAGTTTATTTTTTGCGGACGTCCCAGTCACGGCAGTGTTAACTTAAGCGTTTGTTCTGTACATTTTAAGGATGACTGTTTTGAGAACAAATCTCAATATGATGGCTTTTGCTTTTCTGGCTTTGCCAGAAAACTGTTGCTCAAAGATAAGTCCTTGCCGACTATTCTGGGAACAACGACGACGCAAACTGTAAGTAATCTATTTTAAACTTTAAACTACTTTTTAAAGCGCAATTTCATTCATTATGAATAATCACAGTGTTTTTACTTAGTTTACTTGCATATTGTTCTGGCTGGGAGCGTCAATAATTGATACATAGGCACTGACGTTAGCCAATCATAACAGTGGGCGTTAACACTGAGGTCTTAAATGGAAAACGCCCCCAAAACAGACTGTTTGAATCAGAGGATGAGAAACAGGGTGGGAAAAGGTCATAAATCACTAGATTTTAAAAGTTTTTCTTAAAAAAAAAATATATTAATACTATAATTGCACCTAAGGGAACATAATAATACAATAAAAAAACCCATGTCATGACCCCTTTAAATTTAAAAGGCATCTTTAATGTAAGGTATTATCAATCATAATGTCATAAAAATTCATTTAGTAGGTGTTACAATATTTTATATCGGTAAAAATGAAAGCTTTATAGAATTAAAGTAAAAGTAGTTGTAATGTAGAATATTAGCACCTTTTTTCCTACCTATTCTTTTATTAAAACACTGTCTGCTCATGATAAGCTAAATTCTTTGAAGTTATACTGAATCACTGGTCATTTCCAAATTCTGTGGCAAGTTTAAAGAATATGGAGCTCCTCTTCTCTTTGCACATAAACTTGATTCACGCCTGTCATGGGTGTCCCATTAGTCTTGTTCTGCTCGCTGTAGGTAGCTGTAGGTGAATATGTTTTGGAGTAACAGTGAATTGTTTCTTAACCTTTGATTTATCATCCAGTTTCAGGCTACAAAAGGTCTTGATGCTGTCATAAATGATTTTATTGCTGTGCTGCATAAAGTATGCCTCTATGAGAGCCGTTTGGGAATTTATGACAATGTGTGCTCATTATGTTTTAATAGCTCTTTTATAACAGTAATCCGATTGACTCTCTTTGTGTTCAGTGGCAGCAGTGGGGGCAGCGGCGGTCGAGAGAACAGCAGTAATAGCATGGGAATCCCTCTGGCTGTGCCAACACCCTCCCCTCCCAGTATGGCACCAGGTGACACCCCACAATTTACCTTTTCCACAGTGCACATGCTAGTATTTATTAGTATCTAATAAACTCAGCAAAAAAAGAAATGTCCTCATTCAACTGCTTTTATTTTCAGTAAACTTAACATGTGTAAATATTTTTATGAACATAAAAAGACTCAACAACCAAGATAAACTGAACAAGTTTCAGACATGTGAAAATCAAAATTATCAAAAGTAACAGACAGTATCTGGTGTGGCACAAGCTGCGTTAAGTACTGTAGTGCATTTCCTCCTCATGGACTGCACCAGATTTGCCAGTTCTTGCTGTGAGATGTTACCCCACACTTCCATCAAGGCGCTTGCAAGTTCCCGAATATTTCTGTGGGGAATGACCCTAGCCTCACCCTCCGATCCAACAGGTCCCAGACGTGCTCAATGGGATTGAGATCCAGGCTTTTCGCTGGCCATGGTAGAACACTGACATTCCTGTCTTGCTGGAAATCACGCACAGAACGAGCAGTATGACTGGTGGCATTGTCATGCTGGGGGTCATGTCAGGATGAGGCTGCAGGAAGGGTACCACATGAGGGAGGAGAATGTCTTCCCTGTAATGCACAGCATTGAGATTGCCTGCAATGACAACAAGCCATGATGGACCCTCCACCTCCAAATCGATCCCGCTCCAGAGTACAAGCCTCGGTGTAACGCGCATTCGTTTGACGATTATCGCGAGTCCGACCATCTCCTGTGGTGAGACAAAACCACGACTCGTCAGTGAAGAGCACTTTTTGCCAGTCCTGTCTTTTTTAGCGAAGGTGGGTTTGTTACAACAGGCCTACAAGCCCTCAGTCCAGCCTCTCTCAGCCTGTTGCGGACAGTCTGAGCACTGATGGAGGGATTGTGTGTTCCTGGTTTAACTCGGGCAGTTGTTGTTGCCATCCTGTACCTGTCCCGCAGGTGTGATATTCAGATGTACCATTCCGGTGCAGGTGTTGTTACACATGGTCTGCCACTGCGAGGATGATCAGCTGTCCTTCCTGTCTACCTGTAGTGCTGTCTTAGGCGTCTCACAGTACGGACATTGCAATTTAGTGCCCTGGCCACATCTGCAGTCCTCATGCCTCCATGCAGCATGCCTAAGGCACATTTTTATTTTGGTGTATTTCAGAGTCAGTAGAAAGGTCTCTTTAGTGTCCTAAGTTTTTATAACTGTGACATTAATCGTCTACCATCTGTAAGCTGTTGTCTTAATGTCCGTTTCACAGGTGCATGTTCATTAATTGTTTAAAGTTCATTGAACAAGCATGGAAAACTTTGTTTAAACCCTTTACAATAAAGATCTGTAAAGTTATAAGGATTTTTACAAAATTATCTTTAAAATACAGTGTCCTGAAGGTTAGTATAAGTGTGTGTGAGTGAGACGGAGCGTGTGTGATCGCCTGTTGCCACACTCAAGCAGAGATGCTGTCAGCTTTATGGAGATCAGCATTCTCAGTGGAAAAACAGCCATCCAAGCAAGGGTATTTCTCCCTATTTCGTGGTAGCCGGTGCACAAGAGTCTTTCACTATAGAAACTGCAATGTCCTCCGCCATTTTGAACACCATTGTGTAATTAATCAGTCTGTTGTGTCTCTCAGCTGTGATGAGCCGTAATGCTGAAGTTGTTCATTTAAAGCCATTAAAAGCTATTTTCTAGCTGTAGTTGTGTAGTAGTAATACTGTTCTATGTAAACAACGGATTCACTTCACGTCACCAACTGCTCATAATAAATACAAAAATGATCTTTTGCCACCACCTGCTGGTATTTAAAAAATAAAATTAAAAAAATACATGTAAGAGACACTTATGCACTACTCTTACACTTTAGTTTAGGATGGCAAGCGGAGTGATACACACACAGTGTCCGAGTGCTGATGGTGTCAGGACATCGGTGCTCATGGAACATCTCTCGTCCAATCAGATTCGAGGACTGGAAATAACTGTTGTGTGTGTGTGTGTGTGTGTATATATATATATATGTATATATGTATATATATGTATATATATATATATATATGTATATATATGTATATATATATGTATATATATATATATATATGTATATATATATATATGTATATATATAGAATGTGTATATTTAAAGCATTTTCATAATATAAAATGATTCATACCATGAGTTAAGATTTTGATCATACTGCCCAGTCCTAATTAAGAGTAGACATCTTTGCGTGAGACTTACGTTGTTTGGGTGTGCATGTCCTCTGTCCTCTATGCAATAGTTCCTCCAGGTCCAGGTCTGGGTCCAATCCCCATGTCTCAGTTTGGGACAATCTCTCGGCAGATCTCCAGACACTCCTCCGCCACTTCCTCCTCCGCCTCCATGGTATCAGCTACAGGCACCTACCGACGTGCCCCCGCCAGCTCCTCGCAGTTCTCTGTGCCACAGCCTCACCTAAACGGAGGTCCCACATACCCCCAGAACACAAGTGAGTCCAACCCCATAATAAGGAGAGGTGTATGTTTTAAAGACAGTGAAGCTTTAAGGGATAGTTCACCCAAAAATAATATTTCCGTCATAATTTACTCTTGTTGTTCCACACCTTCAAATCTTAATTTTTTTAGTTGAACTCAAATAGCGAAGTACCAAGACATCAAAGGTACCAGAACAATTGTCCCAAAAGTACAAGTACCATTGATGTCAAATATTGTGTGGCACTTCTTGATGTACCAAATTTAAAAAATATGCATGCGTGAATGAGATTTGAGAGCTACAGTGGATGAAGAGATTTTTTGTGCACAACGACTTAAATTTCAGTCTGTTCCTCTCACAAAGTTATTGTATGGCTTTAGAAGACTTGGCATGTAGGATTTGAGTCATATGGATAATGTTTATGATGTATTTATGATTTATATTCGTCTTTATTAATGCTTGACTATATGCTATATGCTTTTGTTGGTCCTTTTTCGCCAATACCGATATTAACAAACAATTATAGGCCGATACCGATAACGCTATTTTGCCACTTATATTATTTCGTCATTAGATCACTGTTTTACTCAAAATGTATGTTTTAAAAATGTACAAAGGTGTTTTACAGTTCTAACAATAAATTATTTCCATTGAACATGGATTGGATCTGAACACATGACAGGCCATAATTTTAAAGAGAGCTACAATGAAAGATGAATAGAAGATAAAAAAAAATTGTAAAGATACAAAAAAATAACAAAATATGATTACATGATAATTGATATGAAAAAAAAGTTATTTTGTAGTTCTAAAAAAATTTTGTACTTCTGTTTTTGCCTTTCAAAACAAACAAACTCACATTTTACATGTATGTACTGTATATAATAAAACATTACAAATTCATATTATGTTGGAAATTCCATGGAAATGTCAACCACATTATGGAGAAATGAGTTTGAACCAAAATAACAAAACCCCCTTTTAAACTCTGTATTATAGTGGTATAATGAATAATGCCATCCAGACCGCTAGAGGGTGCCGCTTGCTCACACATATTATTCTATTCTATTATATTTTTGTATAGATATAGATATTTTATATAGACATTTTATATTTTAAAATGCAGCCTTTTAAGGTTTAGTAACCGCGCAAGGCTGTATTGCAATCTTAATTCAAGCCTTGCAATCTTAATTCAATCAATCTTGCAGCATAAATGTATATCATACCGATGTCTCAGAAGTCAAAATCTGTTGGTTTCAAAGCGTTTTAGATGGTTTCCCTCATCATGTAGCCTATAGATAAGTGCCACTTTTGGATTGTGCATTTGAATTCACAGAGTTTTTACAAAGTGTTTTGCATAGCCTATTCATTATAAATAAACCATTGTTTTTTCATATCAGCATTTTTATGCTAATAACCGCCATGCTGATGGTTTTATTTTAATCAATAATTGACTGATAAACATTGGTGCATCCCTACCTTTGTTGTAGCAGCATGAACATTCTTGTAATTCTCTTCTAACGATATAAATTTGGAGGGTGAATAAATTATGACAGAAATGTTTACGTTTTGGATGAACTATTGCTTTAACACATGTAGCCAATGTAGATAGTGTCTAACTGAGAAATAACCAATGAGGTTACTAGCAGCGGCTTTTCTGCTTTTAATCTCCCCTCGTCACAGTAACTCGCAGCGGCTTTCACTTTCTCTGTTTATCTGTTTGTTTGTAACTCTCTCTGTCTCATTTTTTGCCTGTGCTCTTGGATCTGTCTGGCTGATTGTGTATGAATGTATATGTGTGTGTGTTTGCGCTTTGTGTGTCTCCAGTGTCTGTCGCTCCACCGCCTCCACCCATGGTGCAGCTGACGCCCCAGATTCCCCTCACTGGCTTTGTGGCCAGAGTTCAGGAGAACAGTGAGTACTGCATTCATTAGCATAGAGTGTCACTCTTAACGCTCTCCATTCACCTCCATTCATTGTAATAGCCTGCACTGCTCAATACAACAGTATGACATATAGTGGGGTAAATCACCATTATATGCATTTTCAAAAGGCTAGCGTCACTTTTAGTATTGATTAGGGATATTACTACTACTACTAATAATAATACTAATAAGATTAGGGATTTGAACAAATGATGAAGTGATTTGAGCCTGGTGGTTTGAACCTGGTTCATAAAATGTGTAGAAAGGTCTCTAGACTTCCATTTAAGGTGGAATCCGAACCACATCTGGGGACCAGAATATCATCATGTATCAAATATAGCAAAAACAAAATTCTATATTTTAAAGTTTTGAAGCTGGATGATGTCAACGAAAGAGTTACTTTGTCTTCCAGTAACAGACAGCCCATCTCCACCTCCTCCTCCTCTACCTGAGGACACGGTCATATTTGAGGAAGCTGCTCCGCCCCCTCCACCTCCACCTGTGGATTATGATGAAGAAGACGCAGCCATGGTGCACTACAATGATCCGTATGCTGATGAAGACCCCCACTGGGCCCCGAAGTCCTACCTAGAGAAGGGTGAGTGCACCCTCTTCCCTTGAGTTGCTGCTTTCAGTGCATTTTGTTACGTAAGATCTATTAATTTAGTGTTTGATTCTCTTTAATAGATCCATTGCTTCAACTGACTACTCAACTGTATCCCAAAGACAAAGCTACTAACAAGTCAAGAGCATCTCTGATCTTGCTCGTAGTGCTTACTTTAGCTTTCTAATCCATTTCACTTTGAAATAACCCTGTGTACTTCTCTTTCAGTGGTGGCCATCTATGACTACTCAAAGGACAAAGACGATGAGCTTTCCTTCATGGAGGGCGCCATCATCTACATCATCAAGAAAAACGATGACGGCTGGTTCGAGGGAATCTGTAATGGCGTGACCGGACTGTTTCCTGGCAACTACGTCGAATCCATCATGCACTACGCTGACTAAGCTGCCAATCAGTTACAAACATTGCCAAGTGCATTAGGATATGACTGAATGTTTGTTTTTGTCCAATCGCCAAGCTTCTACAATGCTCTTTGTTTGAGGAGACAGGGCTTGTAATGCTTTTACACAGAATATGAAAGGAAACAAACCGATCTCTCTTTATTATGGTTAGGTTGCCTCATATATTTTGTACGTATATTACAGTGAGAAATTGCCTGTAGGCTGTTGCTAGTGTTTGTTTTTGTGAGTATTTTGTCAGTGTACTGAGACCCGTGTTTGCCAGTTGTCAGCTAGGGCTAGTTAGTTTTATTTCCATCAATTAACTGTCATGCTCTTCCTTTACGTCAGGAAGAAATGCTTGAATGTCATTTCTGAAATGTTATTATGCCTGGCAAAGAATATGAAAATGACAATGATTTTGTGTCCTGCGTTTCGACTTACGGACTTGCTGATATTTTCTATAATTTTGCCTCTCTTATTTCGTCTCATGACTTTAAGGTGAGGGTAAAAACAGATGCAGTAAGGGGCAGAGATTCTCCTGGATATCAAACTATCATATTGGCGAATTTCTCGAAACTGGTCAAGAACATGTATGGGTCATTTCAATCTAAATATCACAAGAAAGAATTAAGAAATTATATTTTGCTTAAAGAAAACAAATCCTTTTATTAAGACTATATAAGGAATAGTTCTCTCAAAAACGAATATGCTCTCATCATTTACTCACCTTCATTCCATACGAGATGTGTATTACTTTATTTCTTCAACTGAACAAATAGTTCGATTTTTAGAAGCATATTTCCGCTCTGTAGGGCGATACAGTGCAAGTGAATGTTGACTAGAACTCCAAAAGCTGCAAAAAGGAGATAATGTCAGTCTAGAAGTAATCCATAAGACTCCAGTTGGTTTAATCAGCGTCTTCTGAAGTGATCCAGTTGGTTTTGGGTGAGAAACAGACCAAAATATATAACACTTTTTTTACTGTAAATCTTGCCATTGCAGGCTCTAGGTTCGATAAAGATTTCAGGTTCGATTTCACTTCCTAGTGCTTCACATTAACACTAGATGGTGCTATAGGAAGTGTAATCAAGCTTAAAATCATGATCATCAAGGACAGTGCTGTCAAGATGTACAGTGAAAAAAGGAGTTACATTTTGGTCTGTTCTCACTCAAAGCCAACTTGATTACTTCAGAAGACATTGATTAAACCACTGATGTCGTATGGCTTGCGTTTAATGCTGCCTTTATGTGCTTTGTGGAATTCTGGTCACCATTAACTTGCAATGTATGGACCTACAGAGCTGAAATATTCTTCTAAAAATCTTTGTGTTCAGCACAAGAAAGTCACACACATTTCATTTGTCACAATTGTCATTTTTGGGTGAACTATCCCTTTAAGGTGTTTTACATTGTGACATTATTTTCATGAAAATTAAGCACATTTTCACCACACATTATCATTGCAGTAATGCAAAAATAAATATATATATTTTCATTACTGTAATGTGAAAAATAAAAAATATAAATATTTTCATTAATGTAATGTGAAAAAAATAATGGTTGTATTTGATATTAATAAAAATGGCTGTATTTGTTGGACTACCTCTAATTTATGCTGATTTAAATAAAATTTAAATTCTATTACAGCATTTTTTTTTTTACTGTATTAGAGCAATAAGAATAGCCTTTAAGAATAATTAGATTTACACACACAAGTAAAATGTGCAGATGCATGGTAATAGGAAATTCCATAAGAAATATGAAATTTGGGGGAATGTGATTAATTTACATGAAAAATAATTTCACAATGCAAATAAATCTTTTAGAAAGTATAGAGACTTCTTTGCAAAACAGGTCTACAATTTATGGGGAGAAATGTGACCCGGACATATGCTGTGTTTCTTGATAGTGATCGGAAAATTACAATTGTTGTTTTAAACTGCTGAAGAAACTTTTTTTATATTGCACTGACCAGAGGACAGTGGCACACTAACCAGTCCTAAACATTGCCCACAGATGAAGTATTTCTCACAGAAAATATTTCATACACTTGATTTTTTTCATGAAGTAGCAAAAAGCCGTTTTTGTAAGAAGGTTTGCTGAATTTAAGTGATAATCCATTGATTTCTTTCAATAATCAGGTTTAGTGTTTAGTACAGATGAATGTGAGCTCATAAATCTGAAACTATACGAACTATAAGCATGGGACAAACATCAAGTTGTTTCTGTTTTTTTAAGAAGTGTCTCATACTGCTGTTAAAGGCGAGCAGTGTTTGATTACCACTTTTATTTATTTAATCCAATTCAAGATTTGAGACTGTACCTCACATATAGAGCTGTCTGAACAATGATTACTTAATGTTAAGCATTTGCAAGGCCTTGTCATAAGATGTGCAAGTGATCTGTAATTTAAATGTTTCTTTGCAGAATATCTGCAAATAATATAATCTCTATTATTGTTTTGTATATAAATACATACAATCTGTTTTTTTTTTTCTTTTTATGTACAGTCTCTTTTATAATAAAGCACAAGTCCTGTGCAACACATTGTTTTAGATGTTTTTAGGTTCAAAGGACAAGTCTTATTATATGCATAAACAATATATCTAGTCTTAAGGGTTAAGTGACAAATGTGATTATTTGCATGAGCATTCCCGAAATTAAAAATCACAAAATGAGATCTTTTCAATAACCAAAAAATGGACAGCAGGGGTCTTAAATGGAAAACCTTTGTTTACTGTATCTCCTCCTAGCACATATAAGCAGCACATTTGTGGTAAACATAGACAAGTTTTATTGGGAGACATGATCACCATTAGAATGATTGCTTTTTCCACAATGATGATGCCATTTAAAATTTAAGTTAGAAGACCGTACAGGATTTAAAGTATACATCACATTGTAATCTCAACACAAACTCTTTGTGTAGAAAGAACCTTGTTGAATTTGGTAAACCCAACTAAATTAGACAAGTCAATGTAACTCAAATTAATCTCTTATTTCTAGTATTAGTATTAACTAGCGAAAGTGAATGCTAGCATACTAAATACATGCTAGTTGGAAGCACTACAAAGTGTAGTTTAGTAATATGCCATGAACAGCACAGCAATTTTTCAATGAAGCAACCAAACCATTTCATGTGCGACATCCACCTGTCCTCAATGATAGCTCAAGTGTCTCTCTCTTCACCAAAACTCCAATATAACAGAAACTCTTCTAAATCTCAACATACAAAAATTTTAAACAACAAGTCTCACCCTTTATATTCATCTTGCACAAAAAAATAACACTTAATTTGAACATTTACTCTCCCTATGGAGTCCCACTGCAAAGCATGCTGGGAAATGACCAGTTTCATCAATGCTACATGAACACCACAAAACAAATTCTTGTAGTCCCAACTCAAATGGATTAAGTAAATTTATATTTTACAAAAAATGGATAGAATGCAATGAAATCAAATGTTGACAAAATGCTCTAGAATTGTGTTTACTTTAATTTATTTAATTTGAATTAAGTAAATTGAACATCCTTTTTTTGAGAGCATGTTTACAAATACAGCTTAAAAGGCTAATACTTGCACTGGCATCTCTTGAAGAATACCTATTCATAGAAGAGCACAAACCTGCTGTCAATATTGGGTTGACTTCTGGAAGTGTCTTCATTGGCCTTATAGGTGGAATCTTTAACTGTTTGGGATTGAGTTGGTGTGTTATGGTCAGTCACTCCGTCTTTGGAGTTCAAAACTATGAACTTGTACTTTTTCCAGTTGCGGACTTTGGGATCACTCACTGATCGCTGCGGAGACGCCACCCCTCGACTACAGCTGCTGGACTCTGCGGGTGAGTTTGGCTGGCAGTCTGATCTAAGGGGGCTTTGAGGACTACTGGTGTCCGTATTCACACATGGTGCTCCCTTCCTGTCTCCCTCAGCCCGAGCTGACCGGAAGAGCACAGATGGGCGGATCCTCTCCTCTCTGGTCTCCATGGCTCTACCAGTAGTCACTCCACTTTCTGGCTGGGATGTTACGCTGGCCTTTGGGATCTGCCAGAGGGGGTTTGTGGTGTTGGAGGTCTCCAACGGGAGAGGAAGGTGTCTATAGAATCGAGTAGGGCTTTCAGTGGAAGTGCTGACTGCATAGTGTAGACTGCGTGGGCCGTAGGTTCTGGTGTTAACACTGGATGGGGTGTTCAGGGCATCACTAAGAATAAATGGAGCTTCTGGTGTTAACCATCCATGATCTGTCTGCTTCACACACAAGCCCCTTGGAGAAGACAAGGAAAACATTTTTACAAATTACATATTTTTCTCTAAACAGAGCATCTTAGGCCATGTTTACACCTGATATTCCCATCTGGCCCAGTCAGGTGAGACAGGTTGTCATTTAAACCTGGTAGTAATACTGTATGTGTCTGTGTGTTACTGCATGATGATAAAGCACAGAAAAGTCCAAAAGAAACCTACAGAAAGTCGCCACACTGTTGCGTCCAATTGCACTTACATTTTTTATCTCAACACAAATGTGAGGTTTCAAATAGATAGTAAATCCACTTGTGATCAGATTACCCAAAACAGACGTTACTAACAGGAGTAAATGGGGTCTTGAATGTTTTCTTGGAGTTCAGTTCTAAGCGCTTACCTGGAGTCCATGAACCTCTGGCATGTGTCCATCACATGGTCCATCTGTAGGTATGTGGCCATGTTGAGTGTGGCTATAATGAAGTTATCTTTAAGGGTGAGACAAAACGTGTACATAAACTCCAACAGTATGGCGAAACCAGTGGGGTCCACCTTTGGATCTAAACTTATGAAGCTCAGGTTGCTTTTGTGGGTGTTGGCAAACATAGAGTAAAAGAGGCCGCTGGAACAAGATAAAGACATATCACACTAAACATAATGTACATATCATATATTGATTAATTAAATGCTTCTGGATTAAGTTACACAATGCTTAAATTAAACAACACAAAAATTGCACTACCTGCATGCCTTCAGAACTGTCTTATGGGGGCCTGGGTAGCTCAGCGAGAACTACCACCCCTGGAGTCGCGAGTTCGAATCCAGGGTGTGCTGAGTGAATCCAGCCAGGTCTCCTAAGCAAAGGTTGCTAGGGAGGGTAGAGTCACATGGGGTAACCTCCTGTGGTCACGATAAGTGATTCTCGCTCTCAATGGGGCACTGGTAAGTTGTACGTGGATTGAGGATAGTAACATGAGCATCCCATGCTGTGAGTCTTCATGTTGTCATGCACAACGAGCCACGTGATAAGATCCGCAGATTGACTGTCTCAGAAGCAGAGGCAGCTGAATGTCTATATAGATTTCCACTGAATCACACAATAAAAAGCGTTTAAAAAACGTGTTACAATGTTATAAAATATTAAATAAAAAAAATAAATACATGTGAGCGTTACTAAACAGACACTAGGTGACCATAAAGTCACAAAGTTAGAAACAAAATGTGTGTTGACAGACTTTTACAGTAAGACCTAAAAATACATTCTATGATCCTGTCATTCCAGTTCTCATTTACCCTTCAGTTTTTATTTTATTTTAATTATGTTGGCTTAGCAAAGTATTATTTTGAAATAAATCCATAACTTTAATTTTATTCAATTGCCAAACTGTAGACACGACAGTGGCTGTGTCTCAAAATTAGGGAGCTGTCTATTTAGTGACCTTTTTTGTGTCCACGCTGATTTTCAATTATTTATTATTAACTATTTGTATTGATTCCATTCATAAATTAAATAAACATAACAGAAAATACGGAATCAAATTATATAAATTAAACCCCTTCCCCTGAACATTCAAAAAAATAATTATTGGATCTTAACACACCACTAAAAAATACGGATTGTGTCTCCATCTTCTGATTGGCATCACCAGCAGGTGGATGTGTCTTTAAAACCAAGCCTATACAATCTAGAGGGGGTCCAATAGAATCAATATAAAATCTTAAATTGCATAAGGTGCACCCTTGCATCTCTAGATGTAGACTTGAAATTTTTTAGAATCCAATCCCACTCTCCCTCCTCCAATAACAAGTTTAAATCTTTCTCGCATAATCTCTTGATAGAAGTTAAAGCTCCATCCTCCAGACTCTGAATTAAATTCTTAAAACCTTAAATTCTCAGATTAGTTTATAGAAAGGTTTTGCAATGGCGAAATAGGGCAACGACTGCATTTCACTTCGAGTGCTTTCAGTTCTTAGTGCGGCATTTGACACGATAGATCAAAACATTCTCTGGAATGTATAATGGCTAGTATTATGTTGGCATTTGTGGAGTTGCATTAGCATGGTTTAGCAGACCACTACCACTTTGTCTATGTAAATGAGGAATTGTCAAACCAAACAAAAGTAAAATATGGAGTGCCACAGGGATCAGTTTTAGGGCTTCTGCTTTTCTCCTTGTATATGCTTCCTCTGGGAGATATTATCAGGAATCGTGGAATAAGTTTCCACTGTTATGCCGACGATACACAACTTTATATTTCTTCAAAACCTGATGAGATTTCACAATTCTCACAATTGAGTGTATCAATGAAATAAAAGATTGGATGGCCAGAAACTTCTACTCAATTCTGACAAAGGTACTAATTATTGGACCAAAACCCTCTAAAAATAAGCCGTTAAAATAAAACTTGATGGATGTACTGTTACATCATCTTCAACTGCAAAGAACTTAGGTGTTATATTTCATACCAATCTGTCCTTTGAAAATCAAATTACCAATGTTTGTAGAACAGCATTCTTCCACCTAAGAAATATTGCTAAATTAAGGCACATGCTCTCTGTTGCTGATGCCGAAAAACAAATGAATGCGTTCGTGACCTCAAGACTAGATTATTGTAATGCATTACTGGGAGGATGTCCAGCAAGACTAATAAATAAACTTCAATTAGTTCAAAATGCAGCTGCCAGAGTGCTGATGAAAACCAAGAAATATGATCATATTAGCCCCATTTTATCATTGTTACATATGCTAACTAAAATTCTGTTAACTACGTACAAAGCTTTGAATGGTCTAGCTGCACAGTATTTAAGTGACCTTCTAACACGCTATATTCCATCAAGTTCATTACGATCGCAAAATACTGGCCTGTTAATAGTTCCTAGAATATCAAAATCCAGGTAGATCCATTTCATATTTGGCTCATAAACTATGGAATAGTCTCCCTAACACAGTTCGAGATGCAGACACACTCCCTCAGTTTAAGTCTAGACTAAAGACTCATCTATTTAGCCAGGCATACTCCTAATTTATCCTTCAACCCACAATTAGGCTGCTTTAGTTGGGTCTGCCGGAACCAGAAACAGTGATCATGATCTATAACTCTGCAGTAAATTGAATGGCATCTCTGCTAATATTAATTTATTTGTTTCCCTGTCTCAACCTCGAGACTCCTATCCTGAGGTCACCAGAACCGGCTGGATCCAGCTCCATTCCTGCTTCGTGTCGGACTCCACTGCTACGTGTCGCTGTGTTACAATGACTAATAGCAGCCGGTGCCAGCCAAACTTCACTTCAGTCTATTACGATGGACTTCAGAGGATTAACTGATGCAAACTCCAACCATAACACATGGGATACTTCATATACCATTGCCTGAACCTTGGACTTCAGATAGAGCTCACTGAAATTACCGGCCAGTTTGAACTGTGATGCACCTCACTGATCTCTGCCTGTTTCACCTCGGTCTAATGATGGACTACACTCTTGAAATGGAAAACATAGACTATCAATTAATTGCCAACAAAAGCCTTCATCAGCCAAATAACAAGGACAATTGTACCTATGTGAAATTCTGCAGTTAATGCAAGATGGACTTCAAAGACATTAGTCATTAATCTTACAATTCAAACACAATCTTTGTTTAAACACTGTCCCTTAACACTTACTTAGTTTAATCATTTTAAACCATGACTTTAACTATACATAAGTAATATTGACATTATATTCATGATGTTAGCCAGAGGGGAACTGGCCCCCACAGTGAGTCTGGTTTCTCCCAAGGTTATTTTTCTCCATTAATCAACATCTTATGGAGTTTTGTGTTCCTTGGCACAGTTGCTTTCAGCTTGCTCATTGGGGTTATTAATAAAATTATTATTTAATTACTTATTTTTAAACACAATTCACAATTGTATTTTGACAAACTACACAATGATGATTCATCGACATTATAGACATTACAGTTTTATCTTCTGTTAATGCCTGATCTTCTTTAAAGCTGCTTTGAAACGATGAGTGTTGTGAAAGTGAAAATGAGTTGACTTGACCAGTTGGTATCCATATAAACATTTGCCTTTAACTGGAATTCAGGATTTTGCAAAAGTGATACTTTAAAATGCCAATTATGTGATTTTTTTTTCAACGTATGTGGCAACACCTCTAAACTCATCAGGGCGTGATCTGAGACTAAGATGTTTCCAATTGAGCACTCTACAACAGATGAAATGAGGGACTTAGAACAAAATCTTATGGACTGATGAAAAAATTTATAGTCACTACATCTTATCTGTAAGACCAAGATTTTTACACATCCTGTGAAGCGTCAATGTTTCTCTAGTGGGCTACACACTTTTGCTTCACTATGATCAAGGACTTAGTCCATCAATAGATTAAAGTCTCCTCCCAGTATTATATCATGAGGGGTACCAGCGGCTTGCAACATCCCTCAAGAGCTATAAAAAAGCCCTGATCATCCACGTTAGGTTCAAAATAGAAGTATTTATATACTTCTATAAGTATATAATAAGACTTTGTCCCTGAATTTCAGCTAAAACTATAATGACTCTTCCTAATTCATCTTTAATCTGTTTGAGACATTTGATTTGTAGATGTTTACTTATCAGCATAATGACAATATAAAAAAAATGCCCACCACCTATCTTCCCAAATTTCTCCACTTAGTGTGGAGAAAGGTGCGCTTCTTGATATTTCAAACGCTTAAGAAGAGAAATAACCTTCCTTCTTTTTATATGGTGCCCCAACCCATTCACATTCCACATGGAGAGAGACAATCTAGGTGATAATCTAGGAGAGACAATAGTTGGAATAAGCGCAAAGAGTGTGTAGATTCATCAAACTGTCCCGAAGGTGTGCCACACTGGTGCAAAAAACCTCCAGCCGGTAGGTGGAATCAGCGCAAAAAAAAAAAAAAACTTGATAAGAAGCCCTGATTGACTGTCTCAGAAGCAGAAGCAGCTGAGACTTGTTCTTCGACACCCAGATTGAGGTGAGTAACCACACCACCATTGTTTCCTCAAACAGTCAATTAAATAATCAGTGAGCCGGTCCAATCGGCTGCAACATGAGTACCACAAAATGACTTACTCCATTGACTTTATGAAGGACATCACTTGCTGTGGGCATGTGAATGTTTTACGGCCCTCCTTAGCATCTATTCTCAATTTGGCCGGGAATACCAATGCAAAAGCGACCTTCCGTTGAGGTAAAAGTTTCTTGCATTCCTTGAATCGATTTCTCTCTTCACGCTTCTCTCTTGTCGAGTTCACAAAGTCTGAGAACAAGAAAATGCTGTGGTTCTTCCAAGAAAGCCTTCCTTTACTCCGTTACCTGCGTAACACGAGATCTTTTTCAGATAATCTCAGAAATTTGGCCAGAATTTATCGGGGCCTGTCTCCTTCATGGATCTCCTTGCCGGAACCCTGTAAGCTTGCTCGAGTCAGCAACAACCTTCGTCAACATTGCTGACATGATCAACATCTCTCTCCGCATTTCCCGCACTTCTGCGAACAAATCGACTCCCTGGCTCGCGGCCTGCTCATGGGTATCAGCTTGAGCATGTAAGTGTCTTTTAATGTCTCCAGAGCCCGAGGAATTTTAATTCTTTGACATTTTGTCCTCCTAGAACAGTTATGAAACAGAAAGTATCAAATCTCACCGATTTATATCATTATAAGTGTTAAAACTAGCAAAGTACGCAGAGCTTGCCGCTCACACGTCCGATCCTCGCATGACTTCATGTGACTCAATTTTCAATAAAGAATTTATTTAATGAATAGTGAAAATTTGTACATTTAAGTGAAAATAATTAAGACAGCTATAGACAATATAGTGCTTTGTATAGGTTGTTACATACACATCAAGTCCTAAATGAAAAAAAGCTGAATTTCCTATTTAATCATTCAGATGGAAATGCAAACTGGATTTCAAACCACATAAGAATGTGGTTTGGATTGGGTTTGTAAAAATCTTGTTTTTTGTTGTCCAGATTTTGTATAATTTTTTTTCAAATGTATTCAATTGAGATTTAATGGATACACCCCAAAAATGTATTTACCTGTCAGAACAAAGCAGGGCCGTAACTACCACAGACATTGAGGGGGACATGTCCCCCCAATATCAATAATAGCGGTCTTATGATATAGGGGTTCCCTTATCGAGAGGTCTCTCCTATTGCGTAAGTAGCTTACGCTATGGGAAAACTCAGTTTCTCGAGAAATATTGAAGTCTTTATGTAAAACGCATTGCAGCTGCACAGCAGACAGTGATGAGCGAAGCAGCTCGGTCATTGGCTGTGCTGCGGCAACTGCTCGAACCAATGACGGGCGATTTAGAACGGCGCCACCAATGGAGGCGCCCGCTTCAGCGCTCATAGCCTGCTGAAATTAGCATATGAGGGCTATATAATGAGCATCCCGTCATTCGGTTCTTTAGATTTAATCTCCTTCAGCGAAGACCTTCTCTTCGCTGGATCCTCCGGATTATTGGAGTCTTTCGCGCCGTTGACACGCGCTACAGCGGGACTGCTGAGAGGACGCCGGCACCTTCAGCCGCCTTCAAAGCTTTCTGCTACGCCATCCGGCGCGCATCGCATATCCTTTTTCTTCTGCAAGCGTTAGCCCAGCGGCGCTTTTAGAATTAAAGAGTGATTTTCCAAGGCGTTGTTGCAAATGCCTTCAGCCTGCGCCTCGTGCAGAGGCCCTCTTCACAACGGAGATCGGCACGTCCTCTGCACTCGCTGCCTGGGTCTGGACCATGCAGAAGCTGCACTCATTCAGGGCGGATGTCCTGAATGCGACTCCTGGGCCTCGCCGGTAGGCGCTTCGCTTTGCCGTTTTCACCGCCAGCGAGCCAGCTGCCCCGATGCTGCCACCTCTGTTCGAGCAGCGCAAGAAAAGCGCCGCTCACAGAGGCTGCCAGAGCACCCGACTCGGTGATGTCACGCCGGCTCAGTCCCGCGTGCATCGCCGCTACTAAATGTCTCCCCGCAGCCGGTCCATTTCACGAGGCGGGCCTGCACCCCTCCAACGGCGGTGGGTCTCGTCTCGTTCGGCGCATCGGGGGCGACGATCGAAAGGATGACAGCCTCTCTCTTGACGCTGCATCTGACGACTGGCCAGGCTCGTTCGACCCAGCGCCATCTACAACAGCGGACACGCAGCGGGCACCGTATGGACTCGGAGATCGTCCAGTATCCTGTCCAAGGCCGTGGAAGACCTCGGGCTCGACTGGTCTTCTCGGAAGAACCCACCGCAGCCGGCTGGACGAGTGGTTCCTGCAGGAGCGCCAGCAGGCCCCGACAGAGACCCTCTCCTTTCTTCCCTGAGGTGCACGACGAGCTCACAAAGTCGTGGAAAGCCCTGCACTTCGGCTCGCCTAAAGCCTTCTTTCTCTTCCTCGCTCTCCTCAGTGGACGGCGAGAGAAAGAGGCTACGAGGCAACTCCGCCCCTAGAGGAGACTGTGGCCAACCATCTATGCCCACCCTCCACTGCTGGATGGAAGACCAGAGCTTCTCACCCATCGAAGCCGTGCAGAACCACATCAGCTCTCACCGGTCGGCGCATACGCCGCCGCCGGTCAAGCTGCGTCAGCGCTGCATTCGATGGCGGTTCTACAAGTGTTTCAAGCCAAACTTCTCCGTTCTATGGGCGAGTCTGGACCTGAACCTGATGCTTTTAAGGACCTGCGCACCGCTACGGACGTAGCTTTGCGAGCCACAAAGCCACCGCCCAATCCATTGGCGGGCCATGGCTAACTTAGTCGTCCTGAGCGCCACCTGTGGCTAACGCTAACGGAGATGAAGGACGCGGATAAAGCACCCTTCCTTGACGCGCTTGTCACTCCGGCGGCCTGTTCGGATCTACGGTGAGAGATTTCACGGGCGCTTCACTGCGGCACGAAAAGATTCGCAAGCTATGCATCACTTCCTGCCTAAGCTCCAGCTCATCTCAAAACCGCCCCAGCAGCAGCAGCGAGCCAGGGCAGAGCCACCCGTCTCCCAGCCTAAGAGCAGACCGGAGAAGGACGCTCGACGCCACTCGCGTTCCGCTGGCGAAGAAAGCCGCAGGAGCAACGAGGCCCTCGACCCAGAATCACCCTGAATTCGAGCCTCGTAAGTCTTCCTAGCAGCAGGAAGGAAAAGAGGAAGTACGTGTCTCGCAGATGCCGGACTGCTTCCTCTCAAACATTCAAAACATTACCCAGTCCCCTTACAGGCGGCTGGAAATGTCTATACAGCAGTCAATGGGCCAGTCATAAAACTCGCTCACCTGCAATCAAACGCCGTTTTACGGCGACACACAGAAATCACCAAAGAGTCATTTTCTGCCTGTGTCACTAGGGGTTCACATGTCCACACTAAAGTGCGCATTCCCACATATCAATACTGTCCAAACAGTGCCAAACACCTCCCCAGCTCAGGCTGGATGTCCCAAACATGTAGATCGTGTGCCTATTGTCATGTATGCACCGCTACACACAAACACTGTTCCCACAGTTATAAACACTTCCCCAGTAAAAGCGGAAGTGCTATAAGTGTAGCGCGTGTGCCTGCTGCATTGCACGCACCCCTACACACAGCTACTCACACAGTTTCAAACAGCTATGCCGCAAACATCACAGATGTAATCGCGCGAGCTAAGAAACTCCCGCTAAATCGCGGAAAGCTTTATGAGCGTGGCGGCGTGCCCATAATGATGAATGCACCCCACTTCAAAACACTGTTCATACAGTTTCAAGCACTCATGCTGTCGGCATTTCGGAAATAGCGCATGTGCCTGTACTCTCACACGCACCTCTGCACTCGGCACTCAATACAGCTGCTCAGCGCGCACCTGCGCCTCTGAGAGCTGTAGATTCTGTGTTAGCACAAAGCGATTTGCCGGCGGGGCCCATACGTCACTACGACACACCCCCAGCCGGCATTCAGCCCATATCTGTCGCGAGCAGAAGCCTGGGAAAAAATCCCGACATGCGAAATGGGTTTTGAACATAATAAAACACGGATACTCACTTCAATTCGCTCGCCAGACCACCCGCTTTTCAGCGGTGGTCGAGACGAAGTGAGGAAAGATGTGTCACATGTTCTACGCGCGAGGTGCTCAAACTGATAGAGAAGGGCTATAGAAACTGTTCCTCCCTCTTTGAGCAGGCGGGTTTCTACAGCCGCTATTTTCTCGTCCGAAAAAGGACGGTGGCCTTCCTGGATCTCAGACATCTGAACAAAGCGTTAATGATTCAGCTCGTTCAGAATGTTAACAACCAAACATATCCTCGCGCAAGTTCAGCCCGGGATTGGTTTCTATCAGTGGATCTGAAAGATGCTTACTTTCACATCCCGATAGCGCCTCATCACAGGCCTTTTCTGAGATTAAGCTTCGAGGGACAGTCATACCAGTACACAGTACTACCATTCGACCTATCATTGGCCCCCGTACATTCACGCGAAATGTATGGACGCAGCACTTTCCCCCTGAGACAGCGGGAGTGCGGATACTGAATTACCTCGACGATTGGCTAATCATAGCACAATCAGAGGTTCAGTTAATGACACACAGATCTTGGACTATCAGCCATTTACAATGCCTGGGTCTGAGAATAAATTTTGCAAAGAGCTTGCTATCCCCAGCCAGAATATTTCTTTTCTGGGAATAGTGCTAGACTCAGTGCAGATGACAGCGCGCCTCTCATCAGAGCTGCGCTCTCTGTCGGCGCCTTGCAACATCATTCAAAGCGAGCGCGCGCCCCGTCAAGCGATTTCAAAGAATGCTTCGGCCTCATGGCCTCGGCATCAGCTGTACTCCAGCTAGGATTGTTGCACATGCGTCCTCTCCAGCTGGCTCAAGAGCGGCGTCCCCACTCACGCGTGGCGCTCAGGCCACTTTTTGATCAGAGCGAATCACGGCTGTATAAAAGCCCTGGCGCCCTGGAAAGCCATAAAATGGTATCAAACCAGCGTGAGTCTGGGCGTGAATCGCGGAGAAAAATGATCACGACAGATGCCTCCAAAATAGGATGGGGGCCCTTTACGAGGGCAGGCCTGTTTCCGGTTTTTGGTCAAACCGGAAAAGCGCCAACATATAAACTGTCTGGAAATGAAAGCGGTCGCCTTGGCTCTCAGAGCCCTGCTTCGTACCTGCAAAGCGAACACGTCCTGGTCGAATGGACAACATGACGGTAGTTTCAGTATATAAATCGCCAAGGTGGACTCAGGTCGAGCTCCCTGCACTCTATGGCCAGGAGCTCATCCTATGGTCACAACACCACCTGCGCTCGCTAAGAGCAGCGCGCGTGCCAGGCGTCCTGAACCAAGGAGCGGACATGCTATCCAGAGACAAAGTTCTCCCAGGAGAATGGTCTCTCCACCCTCGGACGGTTCAGTGGTTATGGCGAACCTTTGGCGAGGCAGAGGTTGACCTCTTAGCCTCCAAGGAAACGCAGCACTGCCCTCTCTTCTTCTCAAAAAGCACAGGCGCTTCGCCCAAATCTGGCCGAGCAGCCCCTTGTATGCTTTTCCCGATCACGATGCTGCCTCAGGTCATCAGTCGGATCAGGGAGGTGAAATGTGCAGTGCTCCTGGTAGCCCCACTCTGGAAAAACCAGGCGTGGTTTCCAGAGCTGGTACAGATGATGCAATCTGCCCCATGGCCGATTCCGCTGAGGCAAGACCTCCTCGGACAGGCCAGCGGGATGATTCTTCATCCCGGCCCCGATCTGTGGGCCCTCCATGCATGGCCCCTCAACGGGTTCCCGAGAACCTCCCCAGTGGAGTTCTGAAAACAATTGCTGAGGCACGAGCCCCCTCTACGAGGTGCTTGTATGCCCAAAAGTGGAAAGTGTTCAGTGACTGGTGTGATACCAAGAGCTTGAACCCCAAAACGTGCAAGATACCGAGTGTACTTGCCTTTTGCAGGAGCTGCTGGAGGCGGGCCGCACACCCTCCACGCTCAAAGTCTATGTGGCTGCCATAGCAGCGTCACACAATCCTGATAAGGACATTCATTGGGAAAGAACGATCTGATTGTTCATTTCCTAAGAGGCTTAGGAGGATGAACCCTCCTCGCCCACCTTCGGTGCCGATCTGGGACCTGGCCCACGGTCCTGGGCGCACTCAAAGGTGCCCGTTCGAACCTCTCCGAGCCGTGCACCTCAAGCAGCTCTCGCTCAAAACCACGCTCTTGCTGGCACTCGCTTCAGTTAAAAGAGTAGGCGACCTGCACGCTGTCATCAACGCTGCTTGCCTGGAATTTGGACCTAATGACTGCAGAGTTGTCCTTAGGCCAAAGCACGGGTACATTCCTAAGGTGCTCTCTACACCCTTCAGAGCACAGGTGATATCTCTGGCAGCCTATCGTCTTCAGCAGGCGAGGGCGACGCAAACTTACTCTGCCCGGTCAGGGCGCTCAGAGTATATTTGGAGCGTTCTGCCCTGTTCAGACAGGCGGAACAATTATTCAGTATGCTTTGGCGGCCGAACTAAGGGTCTCGCTGTCTCAAAGCAACGAATATCAGCTGGATAGTGGATGCTATAAGCTAGCTTATGAGGCCAAGGGCCTTCAATGCCCCTTAGGCGTCAGAGCTCACTCTACGAGGAGCATGGCCTCCTCGTGGGCATGGTCGAGTGGGATACCCATTCAAGATATTTGTCGGCGGCAGGCTGGGCCTCGCCCGACATTTATCAGGTTTTATAACCTACAGGTCCCCTCACTACATTCCAACATTCTATCAGTCTGACTGTGGAATGAACTGGAGTATGTACATGCTGGGCATTATCTCCTCCCTTATAAGGTCCGTCTCTGACCGGCTTAGAGGGTTTATTATGCGTACCAGTACATAAAAACTCAGTACATAAGATATGTGTTTGTGTTTGTACAAGGAGCACCCCACCTTGTAGGTAAGGAGCCCTGTCATACCCCACTAAATAGCTTCGCCTCTGGCCGGCTCGTGGAACATCACTTTGCTTTAAGGCTCAGGCACCCGCCTCTGGCTTTATACAGCGAAGTCAGCACGCACGGCGTTTTACATGGGGTTCCCATAGCGTAAGCTACTTACGCAATAGGAGAGACCTCTCGATAAGGGAACGACTTCGGTTACTAACGTAACCTCGGTTCCCTGAGAGAGGGACGACTATTGCGTAAGCTGCCGTGCCTGTGCTTGGTCAGTCAGCTTCAGTCGATTGAACCTAAAGAACCGGAATGACGGGATGCTCATTATATAGCCCTCATATGCTAATTTCAGCAGGCCATGAGCCGTGAGCGGGCGCGCCCCATTGGTGGCGCGTTCTAAATCGCCCCGTCATTGGTTCGAGCAGTTGCCGCAGCACAGCCAATGACCGAGCTGCTTTGCTCATCACTGTCTGCTGTGCAGCTGCAATGCGTTTTACATAAAGACTTCAATATTTCTCGAGAAACGGAGTTTTCCCATAGCGTAAGCTACTTACGCAATAGTCGTTCCCTCTCTCAGGGAACCGAGGTTACGTTAGTAACCGAGTCGTTTTCCATGGTTGATTATTAAATGATTATATTTGGTCCCCCAAATCCTGAATGTGGTGCAAAACATCATACATCCTTGGAACAAAGCATTTGACATTGTATACAAACACCCATTTCAAACTTTAGATAAAGTGTATTCACCTATTCTTGTGGGGCCCATCAGGGCTGGACTGGGAAGAGAAATTGGCCTGGAATTTAACATAGCAACTGGCCCAAAAGTGGGGGTGGGCAAGTTTGCTGTCCTTTTCTGCATTTCGCGTCGCCGTTTTGTGCTCCGGTCTGCATAACACTTCAGCTCATTTTAGCTTATCACGGACTATTCGACCCTTTTCTCAGCCAAACCACCGGCCCGCTCGGTTCTCCCAATGGCCAGTCTGCCATCAAAGTCCATCAGCCCATCTGGAAAATGCCCAGTATGCCAGATTACCAGTCCAGCCCTGGGTCCCATGGTACTCTCCTCTGTCAAAGTGGAGAGGAGATGAAGAGCCACGCTCCTCTTTTTAAATGCATTCTGTAAAGCTAAAAAAAATCACACGATACCAAACCTTTTTTTTTTTAAATAGCTTGTTGGCTCAATTCAAGCTTTGCAAAGGAACTGTTATTGAAAGATGGGGCAGTTAAAAACACTTCAAAAATGTAAGTAAACCGTTTCATTCATGAATATTTCAAATGTCATGACTGTTTGATTTTTTATAGTTTATAGTGTGTTAACAGTTGTGCTTGAGATGAAAAGTTTAATATATTCAGATGCAATGTATTGGATGTGTGTGAGGTGTAAACACTGCAATTTTGTTTCATAATGTCGAGGTTCATTCTCTTCCGATTGAGTTTGCTGAATTTGAAGGGCTGCATGATGTTAGCCAATCAGAACAAGGTTATTTTCATTTTTTTCAAGTTTTAAGTAGGCACTTAGAACAAAACTGAGTTTTTCAGACAGAGGGCCAAAAACAGGGTGGAAAATGATCATATATTACTAAATTGTGACTGTTTTGTTGCAAAAAACTTTTATAACATTATCACTGGCAGTTTTATTGTTACCATAAACTCATACGCAGAGCACATGACGTATAAAGACTGAATATATCGACTGCGAATGCAAGGCAAAATAAGACATCCATTAGGTTGTAATGAATATTTTGAAGATGGAGGATAACAACAGCTATTACTTCCATATGAAAGTGAAAACTGTGGAAACAGCCAGGTCTGGTTTCTCCTGTGTTGCCAAGAGCTGGGCAGCAACATCTGTGTATTTGACAGGGGGATCTCTGAAATCCTGGGGTGAGGTGTTTTTAAGCTGCTGTTGACCACATGCTCTGGGAAGAAAATGCACTTTACAGACATCAGTGTTTCAGGATTAAAATAAATAAAAGCACAAATATAGACATAATACATTATGCCTGAGAGATCATATTAAATGTTTTTGCTGTGCTCCTGCATGTACACTGAAAAAAAAAAATAATGTTAAAATGTGCTAATGTGATAAGATCATTAACTGGATTTTATTCAAGACAAATTAATGTTAACATCACTGAATCAGCCTAAATAGATCAGGCAGTATAGCTCCTTCATGTAACAATTGAACGTAGGTTTACAGTGTTTGCATTACTGGGTGTATTCATGATGACTGTATATATTATAGTTCATAAACGTTCACATCTTGAAATGACATAGCTAATCTAATTCTAATTGATACTTTTAAATGTATTTGATAACCACCATAATTGTGCAAGTGGTACAATTGAAGGCTACTATAACTATTAACAGGTTTTAAATTAAGAACTTTACACGTTCACATATTGCAGTGTATAATTGAGCCCTTTACAATTAAGTATCATTCTTTTGAAGCATTACATGTGTAGTGAGGGATTCTTGTTGTATCAGACTCAACACCAGCAGCTTAATTGACCCCACAGCAGGTTATGGCTGGCAGATCAAAACAAACTCGGCAGTTGTAATTATAGATGTCGGTTACAATTAAAGATGCTTGTGCAAAGAATTAACCCTTTACTAGCATGTGATAGAGCTCAAAATATATAAAATCAAGATCAACCCTCCATCCATTGACATTTATTAATGTTCATTTCAACAACACAGCAAAACTATTTATACTCTGACACCTTTTATACCACAGAATCCTAACATACAGAGGATAAATTGGTGATACATTTCAAAACGTATTACAATGAGAGGCACTTAGCAAGATTACATTTTGTAAAATGTCTATCAAAAGCATTTTAGTTTAATTATTGGTACATTATTTGATGGCAGACTTAACTATTCACTCACTATTAATATCAGTGACAATAACAAAATAATTTCCATTGTTAGTTGAGGCTGATATGAAACAGTATAATGTCTAGGAACTCTATGGGTTAACTGAGGCTTGAGGAAACCTGTTGCCAATTAAGCGTGTGGAATGCCACATATAGACATTTCCTCAAAACTTGCAACACAGGTTGCAGAGCACATGTTCCTTCCATTCTGGACAGAAATATAGTTGCTTTAAGATTTCAAAATGTTAATTTGATTCAAAAAATGATTTCACAGATTGGAAACAATTGTTTAAACTGACCATGTGGGCCTGGTAATATGGATTCAATCTGTGATTCATTCTTTGGATTACAAGAAACACAAGATTAGGTGTCTTTTGCATTTTTAGATGTAAAGCTGAAATGGCAACTCAAAGCTTTTTATTTCTCGTTTGTTTGATGGTGTGTGGTGGAGACATTGAGAGTACATCGGAAATTTGCACAGGAGTACACTGCCAAAGGTCTGCATCCAGAACACCAGATCACCAAAGCAGATCATCTCATCAGCAGAGCAGATATCCACTTTATTCTCCAAGACGCCCGGCTGTGCCCTACACAATAATTCATCCACAGCAGAGCAAGACTGGCAGACCAATAGAAAACCCAAGAACCATCATGGCTGAGGTGATCAACTCACAGGGATGCACCGGAGGAGGTTGTCACGGCTCGCCAAGACCAACAAATAACAACACAAAAGAGTGCAAAGGTATTGAGTGTAAACTGCCTGTACACATGCGACAAGAGCCCAGACAGCATTCCTGCACCGGAGAAGCCTGCACCACAGGGTCAAATCTTGGGAGAAGCAGACTGTCTTTTGTCCATATGCAGGACAGAGCAGTGCAAGCATTGGGGGAATTTCCAGAGTTTGGACCTCGAGGGGGGTCATCCAATGGAATTCAAATGACGTGCGACATCAAACCAGGTAAACATTGATAAAATTATTTTTTCCATGGTGATATATGCCATGATTCTAGCATTCATTTTATAATAGGGATATTACACTTACATGCAAAACTGATTACATGTTGACTTGGAGATTTTCCTGATTCTTTGGGGAGACTACGTCATGTAGAAGTATGTCAATATTATGAAAATATTTAAGAGCTCAAGTCGATAATAATGAAATATGACTCACATCTGAAGTGGTTTCAACAAAATGTTGTGCTTTCCCTATACTTTGACCAGGCACTAATGATGTCCAGTCTGAAGATGTCTTAGTGTTGCATCTGCATTTGGCAAAAGGTCAGGAGAAATTGGTGGAACAGCTGCAGGGGCAGCAGGCTGAGATCAAGCAGCTTCAGAGTACACTGAGTGAACATCAAGGTGCTTTATTAAACCACCAGAGGGAAATACTAGACCAGCAACAGAGGATGTTCAAACAGATGGAGCAGGTCAAGACCCAGTACAACCTTCTTCTGGACAGCGTGAAGCACTTATCTGTCCAAGGCCTGGAAGGAGTCATTGAGAGACAATTGAAGAGTCTCAAAACCCAGGCAAGGACCAATACTCAGGAGGCTTTCACCATGCACAAGATGAACATGGATGCTAGTGTGGTGAATGCTGAAAGACCCCTGCTTGTCTGTGGATCCTGTCGAGCAGATGAGTACTGCGACTTCAGTGCAGATCGGCCACGCTGTGAGAAGTGCACTGTTTGCCCTCCAGGATTCTTTCTGGTGGTTCAGTGTTCGATTCATGCTGACAGGATATGCCAGGTTTGTATTCTACTGTATAATTTTTGGAGGATACAATTCATAACATTAAGCAGAATGCTGTAATTTATGTTTAAATGTAAAAAATGTTGCAACTATGCAGCCTCATTTTGATCATACAGTGGCAAGAAAAGTATGTGAACCCTTTGGAAGTACCTGCATATATGTAGAAATTGGTCTTAAAAATCTGGTTTGATATTCATCTAGTTACAATAATGAACAAACACAGTCTTTTTTTTAACTAATAACACATATTAATTGTATTTTTCCTGTACATATTGAATACATAGTTATATAATATTCCCAGTGTACAGTAGACTGTAAAACGTATGTGTATAACCCCTAGGCTAATGAAGTCAACAAAAGCTAATTAGAGTCAGGAGTTGGCAAACCTTGCATCCAGTTAATGAAAAGAGAATGAAGGTGTGGGTTAGAGCTACTTTGAATTATAAAAAGCACTCAAACATTTTGAGCTTGCTATTCACAAGAAGCATCTGCAGGCGTGGATCATGCTTTGCAAAAATTAGTTCTCAGAAGACCTACAATCAAGAATTGTTGCTTTGCATAAGCTGAAAAGGGTTAAAAATGTATCTCCAAGAGCTTAGATATTCATCTGTCCTCAGATCAACAAATGTTCTGGAGATGATTAGTACTGTGGCTACTCTCACTAGAAGTGTCCATCCAGCTAAGTTCACTCAAAGAGCACACCGTAGAATGAGACAATGAGATAAACGCACATCTGAAGTTTGCAAAAGACCACCTTGACACTCCACAATGCTACTGGTAAAATGTTTTATGGACGGATGAATCTAATGTTGAATTGTTTGGGAAGAACACGCAACACTACGTATGCCGTAAAAATGGCACTGCATACCAAAGTACGGTGAAGGCAGCATCATGATTTCGGACTGATTTGCTGCTTCAGGGCCTGGACCACTTGCCATCATCAAGGAAATAATTAATTCCACGTTTTTCAAGATATATCCTACAGGATAATGTAAGTGTGGCTGTGTGCCAGTTAAAGCTCAGTAGAAGTTGGGTGATGAAGCAGGACAATGAACCGAAACATCGAAGTAAATCCACTACAGAATGAAAACCCACCTTTTGGAGTTGTCCAGTCAGAGCCCAGACCTTAACCCAATGGAGATTCTGTGCTCATGAGAGCCCTTTATTCCAGACATCCTAAGATTATGGCTGAGCTGAAGCAGTTCTGTAAGAAAGACTGGTCCAAAATTCCTTCTGAATGTTGTGCATGTCTAATCCGCAACTTCCGGAAAAGCTTGGTTGAGGTTATTTTTGCCAAAGGAGGATCGACCAGTTATTAAATCCAAGGGTTCACTTACTTTATCCACAGCACTGTGAATTTTTAATGGGATGTGTTCGGTAAATACATTAAATATTATAATTTGTCTATACTTGTGACTTTAATGAAGATGAGATCACTTTTTATGAGTAGTTAATGAAGAAAACCAGCTAATTCCAAAGGGTTCACATACTTTTTCTTGCCACTGTAGATACCAAATGCAGCCAATTTTTGGAACTACAATACAAATGAAGTAATTTAAAGTAATTTGTAAACCCATTTGACTATCTTTAAAAATATTTCCCTATGCCATATCTTTAAAATCTCATTGGCATTTCCGCATATTCAAACTTGGCTAGGAACAGCATGTGAGCAAAACTTTCTGTCAAAGCACATGTGCAGAGTCAAGTGATTAAGAAAATTCCATAAGAAAGACAAAATAATGACTGAAAATTTAAAAACAGGACAAAGATGAATGCCTAGAGATACCAAACCTGTGTAAAGAACAGAATCAGTGCCTCAACACACCAGGTGAGATGCCTTCCAGACTTCCAGAATTGTTTGAGATATACTGCATAATACATAAACTGCAGAGCATTGTTATATATCTATTGATGCAGGTGGATTTCGTTGCTCTGGCATGTCCGAGAGGGACGCAGTTGCTGGGATGTGCGGACACTCTTATTTTTACAGTTCTGAGATGGAGGAGTGTCAGGCCTGTTCAGAATGTGATTCTCAGCCAATTGCCTCTCCATGTTTAGTCACAAGTGATGCAGTGTGCAATAACCCCTCTGAAAGAAAACTTTCGCTGTCCTGGTCTGGTGACGTTGACATACACAAGGGTAGTGAGTTTCCTAATATGCGACTTCACATCCAAGGAAACGGTGATGGAAGTCTTCTTTCCTGCACAGATGGTTGGATAGTTCTCCATCAACACGGTCTTGTTTGGGTTGACCATAACATTGCCTTAAAACATGGCTGTCACAGCTTTGTTCAAGTGTGTTTACAACTGAATGCCAGTGAAGAGGAGGTCCGGGACCTTAGTGGTATAAGAGTGGAGCAACGGGAGGGGAAGTCGCTCCAGAGCGCTAGTATGAGTGGAGCAACTGCTGTGGAACCAGGTCATGTACTGTTTCTTTCCCTCAAGAGTGCCAGTCAACAATGCAACCAAAACAATGAGGGAGTGCACCTGGGCAACCTCATTTCACCCTTCAGCTTGTTCTGGTTGTCCCACGACACTGGTGCGGTGTCTATGACTGCACAGGCCGTTGCTTCGGCGCACTACCACACCAACTATAGACCTGCCTTCCGTTTGTCTGCTATTTCTGACCCCTACATGGTCGGGCTAACCCTTGACAATCGTGGGGTACGCTTCAGGGAGAGTGGTACTGTGAAGTTTGTCCTTCAGCAGGCACTGTACTCCATGGGTCAAGCTTGTATCTCAGAGGGCTTCTACTTACTTGCATATGTGAACAACAACGGTAGCAGTGCTGAGCTTACACGCACATTCAAGCCTGGTGTTCACTACAGAGACACTTCCATATCTTTGTCGGCTACCACCACTGTGAATTCTGGAGATATGCTCACCTTTGAGATCCTTGCACCTGCACAGTGCAATGTACGCTACTTTGGGGACAACTCTGGGATTAGCATGCTAAGTCTGGTGTGGATCCCATCTGCCGTGTCCACTGCCTTGTCAGCCACTGTGTCTAGGAAAGGTCTCCAATCTGGCGCAGTTCGGAATAAGGCCTTGTTATTCCTCCAGACTACTGCAGAAGTGCCACAAGTGAGACTTTCTGGAACAGGAGATCCCCAACCTCATCGAAACTTCTTCTTCAGGGAAGCAGGAACAGCAAGTGTGGCCTTAGATTTGCGTCTCATCCACTCATGCAGTCTAATCAAACTCATCTTGCTCCAGCAGGGTGAGGCGCAGGGGTCTCAAGCAACCCCTGTAGGTCAACAGATTGGCGGACACATGCCAGAAGGAAGTGTGTGGGCAAGTGTAGGACTGAGGGTATCCTTCCAAGTGCACAATGGCACTGTAATATTCGCTACAGTGGATTGTGTGCGAGGACGCATCAACCAAATTGCCCATGATGCCGGAAGTAGCATTTCTATCCTCTGGACAGCTGCATGAGCATAGCATAATTCATGCATTAAGCTAGCATGTTTATGTTTTTACAGTCTTTTTGCATTTAACCAAAGTACTTTTGATTGATGTTTTAGTTAAGTCATTGGTTAATTTTAATTTACAAACCATTTTCTAACATGGGGCAGTATTACAGAAACATCCTAACTCTAGAATCCTATCTTATCTGTTTAGTAGCCATGGTAATTTCAGTTACAGCAGTTGTTAGATCATAATTAAAATGTGCACACATTTTATTTTCATTTGCTAATCGCTAACCTTTAAAAAGAGAGAAATTTTAATTGTAAATGTAAAAATATGTTTGAAATTATGAAAACTCACTTGAGATGAAGACTGTAGTCATCAGTCTAAGAGAAAAGGCTGCTTTATTCTACACAGAGTTCCCTTATCATTGAGATCACATGTCCAGCCGAATATCACTGGACGTTTTCCAAATAATTGGACACTTTCATTAGTGGAATAAATGAATCATGGTTGACCGCGAATAACAAGTTTTTAGAATGTATTTCGCTAACTGAGAACTTCTGTTTTATGGCTTAAAATAAAAAAATATAGTAGGATCCACCAGCTTTGTTCAACCATTTACTGTGTTTGCACTTCATTAAAATCTTACAGATCATTTACAATGTTAGCATTCAGTAAGTTTTATTTCTTTATGTATTTTTTTTACTTGGATTTTTTGCAAACCTTAAACATGCTATCAGGGGCGAAAATTTCATCAAAATGTTGGGGGGGACAATAAACATAACAATTCTCAAGAGCAAATTTTGAAGTTTTTTTTGTTGTTGCCCCGTTTGCATTTGTATAATTTTATTTCTTAAACAATTATTTTAAGAATATATCATTATATTATTTACAATACACATATTTTAAATGATATTTTAGGGGGGGACAACCCTCAGATAGGTCCCCCCGACCCCCCCGCGATACATCTTACTGCACGCATGGTGCCTTGCCTTTATCTTTAATTAAACTTCCAGTGATACTGAAATATCTGCTTGTAGTTGCTTGTATAATGTTATTGAATTGCTGCTCTATTTTTACTCTAAAGGGAAATAAAAAGATTTAAAATCATATTTCTGACTGGACATAATTACATTATATATATTTGTGTATTTGTTTAGTTGTATGAATCATTTGAAATACCAACACTGATCCTCATCCAATATAAATCTGCTGTGTGCTAAGGCAAAAAAAGATTGTAAACCTTTTCTATTGGTAGTGGGAATCCAATGCATTTGTTTGGCACACAGAACCAGATGGCATTCATTGTGTTGTTTAACATGAATGATTTCTATTAAATAGAGTATAAGTAGCCCTCTGGCCTCATCTACTCATGCTACTACATATCTGAATGCAGAGTCTCTTTTGCCCTGTCAGTAGATCTGGTATTAACCATATGGGCCTCTCTTGGTGCAAAGGTTAAAATATTTGAGTGTCCATACAGGTGTTTAGGGTTAGAGGATGTGACAATACTACTGTTATGTTGAGGCCTGTACTTGTCTTAAAGTTAAACATCTGGAAACATTTCAGTTGCATTGGGTAGTTTAAAAGTTTGGAAAGTTTGTGTTATTCAATTCATCTTATGGATTTGGGATAACTATAATCAGCCTGTAACAATCTTAAATTAATCAAATGCTAAATACTTTCTGTTGGTGATATGACAAGGTGTTTTTAATCAAATTAATTTCCAATACTATTTCAAGACTGCCAACACTGCATGCATCCATATCAATCTCTTAAAGGGGTCATATAATGAAAAACAGATTTTTTTTTTTTTTGCCTTACAAGTATGCACTACATTTTTGTAGTATTTAAGCCTATTTTTAAGATTTACACATTTCAATTTCATAACAAATTTCCATCAAATTGAACTGTGTTATCATAAACAAATTCATTTTAACCCTGGAGAACCCAAGAACCCTTTTCTTCTTTGGAAAATTATGACCTATGCATTAAATTACTGCTATAAGTTCACTGAACACCAAAATATCCACTTTTTTAATGTTAACCCTTTATTCCCTAATTTAGGATTAGGGCCAAATTTGACCCATTGGGCTTTAGGCGTATCATTTCAAAGAATCACAATAACAAACACTGTCAATGCAAACTATTTTAAATTTAGGAAAATAATCAGTCAACCACACAGCTACATTTAACAATGTTTTTTTGTTTTTTTTTTAACTTTATTTGTTGAATGTTAGAACTGGATTTCAAATGTACAAACACTTTGGCCAATGGAAACAAGAACACAAGGCCAAAATCACTACCTGAAAAGAACTAACACCATGGGTCTTTGCTTATCCAAAAATCTATTCTGCTAGAGAGAGGAACTCACACTAGACATGTGCTGTCCAATTCAGGGCCAAAGTCACTATCATCAGCTTCAAGTTGCTCCAATACTTGTATGACAGTGATCTTTCTCTGTTGCTTTCCCTGTCCTGAAAAGGGAGCGGCCATACTCCCTGAAAATATATACTGCTTTATTAGTCTCTGGCCCTGTACTACTGAGGTAACTTAGTAAAATATATTATACAAATGAAATAATTTCAAGGCTTTAGCCAAATACAGGACTGTCACCATTCTCCATCAAAGTCACTCAAAGAACCAAAGGGTCATTTTTGACCCGACATTTGTTTAACCCATACACCCAGAGGGTCATTTTTGGCCCATCGTTTTTTGAACTAGCTCAGAGTTGCTAATTTATCCAAAAATAATATAAAACATACTTCTAGGCATTCTGCAAGCTAATACTAAACAGATTAACAAAAAATACACAATTTTACCAACCGCTGATTTGCTGAGAAGACGATTTTGTTCGGATAGGTTTCCAGCTCAACAAAACAGCATGTGGTCAGCCATCTTGTTACTACCACTCTGGCACCTGTGAGTTCAATATTCATCCACTAGGTGTCTCTATGCAGGGGCCAGAAGTGGCACTGTGGGCTTTTGAAGTTAAATTTGACCATTTTTATTTTTTTGTTCATTTTGGGTAACAGCAATTAACAGCGGCCAAATTTGACCCCGTGGGTTCTCCAGGGTTAAAAAACAAAAGGTTTTAAAATGTAATTTTATTAAAGATTACTCCGTTTAATTTGATGGAGATTTGTCATGAAGTTGAAATGTGTTATATATATATATATATATAAATTTAAAAAAAGAAGAAAACAAAAAGGTTATTTTTAATGCCAAAAAACTAACATTATAATTGGACATCAGGGGAAAATATTATGAATTAAAATTAAATTATTCAACTAAATTAAATGTATTAAAAAATATCTGTGGTATGACCCTTTTAAAGCATTTTAGTAAAAATCTAAATTGCATCAAGACTGAAGGAAGGCTTCAGTAAAAGCCGACAAATGTATTTTTGTTATTTATTTATAATCCCATAAGAAGCACATACATCAAACAAAAGTGTGTTTATTCTGATTTAACATTTTATAATGAATTGTTTTTTAATTTATGGTCCCTAATCCAAAAAATATTTCACCAGTTTCATGTATCAACAGTCCTTTAAACATTATTTAAAAAATAAATATATTGAAGCATTGTAATAATAAAGTCACACTGTTGCTTTAGAATATTAAACTTAACATTGTACAACAACTGCTGGTTTAATACAGTAAATGTCTGCTGTATAGCATAATCAAAGACTAAAGTACTGACCATCTTTTCTCTTCATATAGCAGCTCTTAATAGTATGATATGATTAGATTATATGTTTTGATATTAGCAGGTACTAAAGACTTCTAACATGTACAAATTTGGTTTATAGATAACTAGACAATGTACAAAGAAGAGAACCTGTAAAAGAGGTTATTAAATGAAGGAATCCCCCTTTGTGGTTTGTTCTGTAAAACAAATGCTGAACACTGAATGTCATGATGTTCTCACACTTTTCAAGGCACATGTAGTGAGTTAAAGCAGAGGTCAAATTCACTGCAGTAAAAAATATTGCTTGTCAAAACAGAATGTTATGACAATGTTGTGAGATGGTTTTGTGGTTTTTCATTTGTAAAATACATGTGATGAATTGTTAGACCATTACAAAAAGCATGTTTGTCTAGTCTGTGATCCCTCTGTACAGAAAGAGGAGAATCTAACAGATTGCACATGTAGTTTTCATAGGCAGTGTTATCAGTGCATTTTTACATTAAGTAAGGTTACTTGTTGACTCTCTGGCTCCACCTGTTGGTAACTCAGTGAAGTACTGCTAAAAGGAGCCGCTTAAAGTCACCACCGCACTCTGAGCTCAGGGCATCCTTTAAGGTAACATCGTATTTCTCCAAGTACATGTCCTTTATGGTCTCCAAATCCACCTAGAAAGGATAATGAAAGTTAAAAGGAAAATACCATTCTACCAATACCAGTTTCCCTGAAAGATTTCTTAGTATTCATTGTGTTAGACAACGCTAATCTCTACCTCAGAGCGTCCTACAATAATTCGTATGAGTGTATCCTCATCAGTTCCTGCTCCCTTCATGGCAGCATTCAGGCGACGAGCAAAATACAGCTGAGGGTTTTTAGCACATCTCACTGTACAAACAAAAGACGTCAGAGTGTGATGAAGAAATCAGATATCAAGCAGAAATGAAATTCTGCCACATTCATTTATAGTAGGTTGCATTCAATGCTTTGAACTGCAATATGACGCTTGAACTATAATATAACTGAACAAGTTCCGGAGGTTATTTTCACCCAGGGTAATGTAACAGTCCTTCAAAGTTCCTGTAGCTTCACTGTCTATAGCATCCAGAATATCTGTCCCAGAGAGCTATAAAAGAGAAACCAGACACTCAGAAAGAAAGTTGTAACAAATCTTGTAAGCAAAGGATCTCACACAAAAAGTAGCTTTTGCACCTACAGTTTCATATATCTTGAAGGTGGCCTGAAGCTGTCGGTAGTTCTTTTGAGTGAGGATGTAGGTGAAAGTGGACTCATCTGTTCCAAAGCGACCTTCCCCTGCCTGGTGATAACCAACATGATTACACACTCACAGACTAGAATATAGAAACTAGTTATAAGTGAGTTAAATCCAGAACTCAAGCGACAAGATGAAGCTCACTTCAAACAACGATTTAGCATCCTTCTCAGCCAGTACCTCATCCACTTCATAAGATTCATCCCTGTTGGCCTGCAGATGAAGGGATATCATTCATTGTAAAGAATAATAACAAAACAATGAAGCTTCAATTTTGCCCTATTTGCTATATTACTGTTATACAACAAAAATGTCTGCCTTAGGAAAGGAATTCTGCACCACCCATGTTCCAGTGGAGAAAAACAGAGCTGATTGTTTTCATCTCAGTGGAGATGGGAAAAGAAAGAGTGTAAAAGCAGACAACAGAATGGAAAGCAAGAAGGTTAAGCACTACCGTAAATACTGCTTTATGCATGTTCATGTTTAAAGGAACAGCATACACTGAATAAAATGACTAATAATATTTACTTAATTTTTATTTTGCAAGTTTATGAACTAGTTTTTCTAAGTAAATATGTTTGGTATAATTTTCAAATTAAGTAAAATCTACTTAAATTCATGACATAAAAGTGAGTAAAGTTAACGTAAACATTTCAGTTAATACAGTAACTTTTACTTACAAATCTGATGTAAATGGTACTTAAATACATTGAGTAAAATTGACATTATTATTTCATTAGAATATTACACGTTTAATCATATATCACAATACATCCTGAAGTCTTCCACAGTGACTCTAAATGCATGCTATTTAGTCTATTAGAGTACTTAATTTTGCATTGCTGGCAATAGAAACAAATTACAAAGCTGCGCACGCAGACCTCAACACTAAAACCATGACGGTAACAATGAACAGATTTGTTTTTTAAATGAACGGGTGAACATCATACTTCACAAAACAAGAAGTTACCAAAAGTAAAAAACACCAGAGAAAAGCAATGTCTAGGGTCAAAAAGGGTTAATATATGAAACCCCTGAATTGCAGAAAGAGACATTTTTTTTAGGCGTCTTAGTGCCTTCCTGAGCCTGTGTCCTAATTGAATATTTCTCTGGCAATTTTTTTTGCTTTAAGTTTTGTCGCTGAAAAACAAAAAATCTCTAAAACAAAAAATGTTTTATCTTTTTGAGCATAAGATTTCATACTAATTGATATTGTCACTTGGTGGCCGAAGTTGGTACCACATGCTAATTGTTAGCTTGCAAAGAACAAAAATTAAATGTAATTTGTTGCCTGTTTGGGGGGGGGGGGATTTGAGAGTGAAACTTTTTAAAATAATATTTTTTTTTTTCACGATAAAAATAAATAAGGAAGGCCCTAACACACCTACACATTTTCACATTAAGGTTCAGGGCTTTTGTATTAATATAATAAAAAGGTGAATTTTTGAATGTTATGAATGATTTGAATATAAGTAAAGAAAATAATTGTAAACAAATTCCTATTTGCACATTCTTAATTCTTTTTAATCAGTTCAAATTTCTGGCACTGCTAATAACACTAAAACTAGCACAAGTGTGTTTATATTTTACCTGTAAGAGAGACACCAGAAGATTCCTCACTTCTCCACTAGTGTCATCTTCAATGTCAGCCTCCAGATCTCGTTCATGCACTGATGGTCAAAAGTAAGAAATCATTAAATAATTGGAACGCTGCATTATTTTCATTTATGATAATATTCGGTATAACATTAATGGTCATATCAAAATATCTACAAAGAAGCAAAAATAAATCATGTCTTTTGGTTTTTCAGAAAATCCTAAAATCATGTATTTGATCAAAGCTTACCTTGCGCATATGCCTCTTTGCACTTTATAATATCCTGTTAATCAAAACAATATCCATTACAGAAGTGATGCTAAATTGTTTTCCTTTACAAATGGTACTGATAGTATCCTCCATTTAGGATTTAATTCATTTTGTTTGTAATCATTTGTGATCAGATATGAGAGGTGTTGTTGACTTTAGTTTTGGGTGACAATCATCCTAATCTAATGATGTAAATAATCAGAAACCTGATTGGTGCTGGTACAGAGGATTTCTACCAGCACGTCCTCATCCGTGCCTGCACCCTTCATGGCTTTCCGCAGTTCTTTAGCCATTAAGATGTGGGGCGGATCCAGCATGGCCACAGTGGCATTTTCAAAGTTTCCTGCAAGTTCCTGCTTCAACACTTCTTCCAACACCTTGACAGTGTCCAGAGATCCAACGACAAAACCAGAAAACAGACAGACACTAGATGTGTTTGTATGATACATTATCAATGAATTGTGATGTGCAGTTTCTGTTAATATTACATTGTGAAATTAATAATAATAAAAAAGATAATCATGCAAATATTCCTCAACACAGCTTTCTTGTCAGGGTCTTTTTTGCATTCATTGTAAATACATCAGACATACAGTAACTCTGATTAACTTTAGCAATGGATTTAGAGAAGTGATGTGAAGAACATCTACAGTTCAGTTCAATACTCTTTCCCCTTTTTCATTGTCTCTGCACATTGTTTAAAAGGGAAAAAGCACAATGGGAGAAAATCTACACCAGCTGTTTAATGTAGTCTAAAAGCAACGTAATGTGGTGGATAGGAAAATTAGAAACCATTTATGTCTGTCTCACAGCATATGTCTATAAAATGAATGACAGACAAGAAATGGAAATAGAGTATCCTTTTAAGTAACAATTAATGTATGTGATTAATTTGAAAAGTCTTATGCATTATTTTTTCTTAATCGCAATTAACTCATTTACTGTTAATACAGCATAAACCAACATAAACACTTGTTGGAAGGGCAGAAACTTTGTGATGTGTCCGTCTGGAGTCATTACACTGACACACTACACAATGCATTTATGTTAATGATAAAATGATGGAGAAAGGACCTCTTAACGCTCTGTGTTGTACAAAACAAGCCCAAATGGGACACTTTTGTCTGTTAGCGCTTTTCATGTGGAGTTCAAATTAACGCTGGCGCTGACGCCTTAACACGATCATGAACGTGGCTTCAATATTAATGATTTAAGAAAGCGGATAGCCACAGTCTAGTCAAGTCAACATTTATTTATAGAGCACATTTCAAAACAACAGAAGTTGACCCAAAGTGCTTTAAAGATCAAACTAACTAAATATAAAAAACAGATTGATTAAAAGTAAAATATAAAACATAATAAAATAAATAAAAACATTTAAATACAACAACATGAATGAATCCATTTCAATTTATGCAATGGTCCATTCAAAAGCCACAGAATACAAATATATTTTTAAAGAAGATTTAAAAATGGCTAATGATTAAGCTGACCTCTCATGGAAAGGGAGACTATTCCATAGATTAGGACCTATCACAGAAAAGGCACCATTAGATCTAAAGCGGCAACAAGGAACCCGCAATAAAATTTGATCAGAAGAACTGAGAGCTCTGATGGGGAGTAGGGGTGTAGAATGTCACTGATATATTGGGGTGCGAGACCAGATAGTGCATTGTAGACAAAAATCTGAATTTTAAAATCGACCATGAATATCACTGGAAGCCAGTGTAGAGATGCTAAAACCGGGGAAATGTGACCCCTCTTTCTTGACCCTGTTAAAAGCCTAGCTGCCATGTTTTGAATAAGGGTAGGCGGGATAACACATTTTGGGGCAGATCAATGTACAATGAGATGCAATAGTCTAACTTTGATGAAATAAGTGAGTGGATCACAATTCGCAAGTCTTTATGGGAAAGAAACTGTTTTATTTTAGCGATAGATCTCAGTTGGAAAAAGCAACCCTTGACAACAGCACTGATCTGCTTATTGAAAAATAATGAGGAGTCTAAAATCACTCCAAGACTCCTCGTATGATCTTGTACATTCAACGACAGAGGACCCAAGTGAGCAACCAGGCCAGGTAAGGAGGACATGGATGAACCTAAAATCAAAACTTTGGTTTTGCTTTCATTTAGTTGTGATATTTTTGCCAGCCAATGTTTAAAGGAGACCGATTATGCTCCTTTTTACAATATGTAATATAAGTCTCAGGTGTCCCCAAAATGTGTTTGTGAAGTTTCAGCTCTAAATAACTAACGGATCATTTATTATACCATGTTATAAATGACACTTTTTGAAGTGAACAAAGTGAATCAAAAACACGCTGTTTTCGTGTGTGTCTTTTTAAATGCAAATGAGCTGCTGCTCCCCGCCCCTGACATAGCTCTGGTCTCCGTGAATACAATCAGAGACAATGGTAACTTTAGCTGCATTAGCCGTGGAATAAGCTAACAAGCACATTTGGAAAGGCGATTTGCAAACATTCACAAAATAAAAAGTGCGATACTTATGGGGCTTTTCCACTGCACGGTTCAACTCGACTCTGCTCGCTTTTTGGGGGTTTTCCACTGTGGATATTACCTGGTACCTGATACTTTTTTAGTACCACCTCGTTCGAGGTTCCAAGTGAGCCGAGCCGACAATAAATGTGATGTCAAAATCCTGCAGATCACTGATTGGTCAGAGAGAATCATCACAACCAGCGTCACTGGATTTCCAACACGCGACATCAAACCGCTAGTTTTAAAGTTAACAACAGCGATAACAGTATCATTTGTTCACGCGACTTTCGAATTGTGAAAAAATAAATGGCTGTGTGCAAAACCACGCCGTGGTCAATAAACAAGGTGAAGACGATCCACTCGTTAGTGATGAGCGAAGCGAAAAAGTCTTTCAGGAAGCATCTCAGCTGCTACCACTGGAGCTACCAACAGTGTAGGGAAAAGTAAAAAAACATTTTTAAAGTGACTGCAGAACCATCAAGGAAAAGGTGAAGTGGTTCGACCAAATGGAAGCTATCTAAACCGGCGAGCAATGCGAGGCGTTGGCGTTGATAAACAATGGAGGATGGTATGTTTTGTTACGTTAACTCCATACTCTGGTTGAAAGATTCACTTTATTTATTTGACCAGCTACTTGAAGCTTGCTTCTAAAACAACCAGGCCAATTTAACTATTACACTTGTGTAAAATCACCATGCAACAACTGCTTTATGCAGCACAATGTAGCTAACAGCTAGCGGTCGTGTTATTGTTTTGGTCAGTTTGTGTCGTGTTTAAGATGATGTCACGGCAGTTGAAGTGGCGCTTCTACGACGATCATCCTATAATCCCACCCACGTTGAGGGGCACTAAACTGCAGTGGAAATGCAAGCTCAGAAAAGTAAAGTGAGAAGAGTTGAGGCGAGTCGAACCGTAACGTGCAGTGGAAAATTGCCATTACTTCTTCAGGATATTAAGCTGGAACACGAACAGTTAGTGATCCATGCTTGAGAATAAAAAAAGATTTTTAAATCCTGCTTTATATTGCCCCTCATTCACAAAGCAGTCCGATGTAAAATTATCTGAACAAACATACACACATTTTTGTACATTTTGGGGCACAATTCCTTCAAAAACTAAACTTGTCCACTGCGTCTTCAGTGGATCTGATGTCCGGGAGTACATGAAGACTCTTATGTTCACTTTTACAGCCAACAACGGAACACTTATGACGCTTACGAAGCTGAAACATTATTCTTCTCACTGTATCTGCTCCAGCGATTAAAATAATTACGGGCTGTGAGTAGATCACTCAGGGGAGAATGGTGGAGTCCGTCACCAGTCGTGGGCGAGGCCTGCTCTAACTTAAGAGCAGAAACGAAAAACCATTCATTTTGACACACTGTTTTTGATTAATAGAAATATAAGAAAGAGGAGTGGGTGGACTTTTAACATTGTAGAATGGTTGTGTACACACACTGCCGACTCACATTTATGTACAAACACCATGTTTGTACATAGTGAATTTTGCATAATTGGTCCCCTTTAAGCAGTTTAGGGCATTCTCAGATGAACAATTCTTTTCTACACTCACTGGGAAATAAAATTGGGAATTGTCAGCATAACAGTGATAAGATATGCTGTACTTATTAAAAATAGAGCTCAGAGGAAGCATATACAGTGAAAATAACAAGGGTCCTAACATTGACCCTTGAGGGACACCACACTGTAATTGAGCTGACGTAGAAGAAAAATTGGAGAACGTCCTTTCTTTTAGATAGGAGGAAAACCACTGGAGCGTCATACCCTGGATGCCAACCATACATTCAAGATGATTGAGGAGAATATTATGGTCGATTGTGTCGAATGCGGCACTGAGATCTAACAAAACAAAGATGACAGGTGAACCTGAATCCATGAAGAGTAAAATATCATTAGTGACCTTTAACATTGCAGATTCAGTGCTGTGCAAGTGTCTCAAACCAGACTGAAATGTATCTAAAATGTTAAATGTATTTAGACAGGAGCAGAGCAGCGAATAAACAACTCTCTCCAAAACCTTGGAAATAAAAGGCAGTTTGGAGATTGGTGTGTAATTGTTGTGTATTGATCCAAAAAAAAAAAATAATAAAGGATGTAGAATTGCATGTTTAAAACTACTTTTAATTAACTAGCTGTTAATTATAGCTGTCACACTGGAACTGATAGTCATGAAAACTTCTTTAAGAAGGCAGGAGAAAGAATATCCAGCTTGTAACTGGAACACTTCATTTTAGAGACTACATCTGCTAACTGTTTCTGTAACTGGTTCAAAGTGAGTCAGGGAGCTGGACAGGGAAGGAATTAGTGGTTGATCAAATTGTGAAGGTACAATCACACATATAATCTGCTCAATTTTGTGAGTAAAGAAGTTTAAAAATGTTTCACAGTTCACTTGGGTGGCACCCAGAAAAACATTTATATCTGTCCATCAGCAGATTAATATGGTGGAGGTTGACAGTTTAATAGATTTAATGCCCATTGCAATGAATATGCAACCTATGTGGGGACTAGTTCTTTCAATAAGTAAAACTCCCACTTAGACTTCAGAAAATGTTTAATGTTACTTGAATTGGTGATATTGTAGTGCATTACTATCTTTGTCCTGTGGAAGGCTTCGTTTGGAAAATGTTAATAAAGCATTATATTGTTACATATTTTTTTATTTTCTTTCCTAAAATGGAAATAAATGCATTTTGACAAGAAAGGTATATATAATGTCAAATTTCAGCACTTTCAAAAATCTGCAAATTAACTACAAAAATTGTGATTAAACTTTTTCATAAACTGACAGCAATAGTTATATTAAATCTATTATAAATTTTTGCTATACATAATGAACACAATTTCAGTTATTAAAATGGTACCTGATTGATTACATTTAAAAGAAAGAAAAAAAATCTGACTCACATCATCATATTTTTCTAAATATGTTTGTTTAATCTCCATCCGCTGAGCTGCAGAGCGGTTTGCTAGAATGGAGATAATGGTCTTCTCATCTGTCCCTGTGAACAATACGAGATGAAATACTTCATTACCTCATAATGCATTGAAAATGGATTTAGAATACTTTTAAAAAACTTTTAAACCATCTTATTTTAAATTCAATAACACCACAGCCCATTCTAATGGTTTGTGTTTTTTCAAAAATATTTATTTTTGAATTAAACCTACCCATTCCTTTGCAGGCTTTACGGATAGCCTTGATATCTGCCACCACATCAAAGTCCTCAAAAGGAGTTATTGTGGGCTAAAATGAAAGTTGGGAAGAAACACATGTTAGGCCATTTAAACATTGGATTTTGCAATATAGGTTAAACGTTGTAAAATGATGCGATTAGTGAGTCTAGTCCATCAGCATGTTTTTCAATGGCTTGTGGATTAGTTCACAATACAGCAGCAGAGTTAGGGGAGGGGTTCATTCTCTAGCTGAGTCATGGGACCTCTGGGCGCAGAGACGGGAAGACTTCCTCTGCCTCACCCACTGGCCATAATAACAATGCGCAGTTAGCAAAATACAGTTCTTCTCTTTGAAAACATTTCTCTTCATGTGCCATGTGTTTAAATGGTTCAAATCACAGTAAAACCACAAAAAATTGGAAATAATCATATAAAAACCTATAAGAAGTTAGATAATAATTAAAGAAATAATAAGTTTCCGCGACACTGAAAATGAATCGTTTCAAAATGTTAATTATAAAAAGGAATGGAAAAATTACTGTTGAAGCAACAAAGTAAAACATAAAAAGGTATAAGTAACCACACGCGAGTACAAACATACATAGTCAACATTTCTTTCATTTAATAAGTTGCATCCGTAACAGTTTTAAAATATTTAATAACTTTATTTGTAGTTGGAAAGATGACAGTTGAAAAAAAAAAAGAAACAAATTGCAACTTCACAGTTTTACTCACTTGAACGTTGCCCATCTTGTGTTGCTGATGTGAGTCTCTGTGTGCGCGCGCTCTCTTTCTCTCCGTCCAGCGCGAGCTTATATTACTCCACCGCATCCCTGACGTCACAGGGACCCACTGCCAATGATATCATACATTACATATATTTATATATTTATAATTATATTTTATCTAGGTTGTTTTCTTAATAATAATAATCGGCTCAGCAGGAATAAAAAAGTGAATACAAATTTAGGGAAAAAGTACAATTAAAAAATTTTAAAAAAAATCTGGCAACAATTTCTTCTTTTTAATGACTACAAAACCAACAGCCTTCATTGAACAGGTTACATTATAAAATAAAATATCTAAATAATTTCTTCAGTGAATATGAATGAATCAAATGTGAGTGAGTTGATGCAAAATCTAGTGTTCAGAGACAAGAAAGTCTTTGTTAATTGTGTCCCAGCAGCATCAACCTACACGCCTTGTGCTTTGACCTCGTGTTCACCCGAATACAAATATTTGTGGCACATTTAGTCTTTACACTCTCTCTCTCTCTCTCTCTCTCTCATCTGCATAATATTCCAGCAGACAATACATTTTACGTTTTACAATGTTATAGTAAATAGCAAAAGTAACCATCAGATATATAATATAAATAGATTTTTCTTGACATTTTTTCCATGTTTTATTTTACTGTAGCAATAGGAGTGATTCGTGATTATCTTCACAACGCTTTGCGTTTACTTTGCAATTGCAACAGTCACAATTATAATCATAACAATAGTAATAATAATAATAATGTATAGCCTTTTTGACAGATTATTCAGGATTATATTAGACATTCTTATTTAATGTGAGGTGACGTGCGTCATTTGCTACATGCTGATTACAAAACAGCTCTCCTCTTCGGAAAAAACATCTAAAAGTGTGCTGAATACTAGTCCTCGACCTTTTCACTGTCACTGAGCCCGAATTCTACTATGTTGAATGTTAAACTCATGAATATTGATTACTTTACGTGTTTGGCCGCTTCACCTAGCAACATCAACTTGACCTAATTCATATTTATTAGCTAGGCCTTCGCCTACTGTTTGTATCTTTATTTTGCAAGACATACACAAAACAGTTTCATATGGAGATATACCAGTTCATTATGACATACACAATAAATTCAAATAATAGACAGAGCCATCATTTCCATCTTAAACAAATTGACATACAAATCATTTACATCTAACTTGCTTACGTGGGCTCTCGTAATACGCATGCGCAGACTGAGTGCTGTCAGCTGACTTCCTGCCTGAGGGAGGGACAGCTGCTAGTGTCCCGCTAATCCTTCAGATCCCGAAAAATTGTACGGAGAGGGAAGGGTTCATTCCGCGCGTCTTCGTGCAGATATTAAGGAGGTATGGGTAGATTTATAACTAAGCAACAAATATGCTTGAAATTGAGCCCGCAGGGATATTTTTCATCATCAAAACTACGAGCGAAATTTCGACCCGGGTCTCGAGGGAAGGAGTAGACGAGCTCAATAACTATGAATGATGCCTCGTGAATTTGAATAATTAATATGGGTTACAAGATGACGGATGCGCTGTTAGCATATTTAAAATGTTGCAAGGGAAAACACGAGCATTTTATAGTGCATTTCTTTGAGTTGGCAGACATCTTGCTCCAATTACGCCGCGATTAAACCGCACGAGACGGACACTTCCTTGATTGAACAGTAACATCATTTGCCGTCAAGATGTTTCCCAAACAAAGCTTTTATTATGACAAAATATCGCGATTTTGACGATGTTTTGTAATAGAACGTCATGTCATTTCACTGTCTAGCTATGCACATTTGTATTAATATATAATTGATGTTTTGCATTTAACATGGACGAAATATGTTATTTTATAGTCAAAAGATGTAAAGTCCCAATCTGTAACACAAATGACCATCCTAGCTGCTTTATCTGGTCTCACTGCTCGGCTAAGTGTCTCAGATCATCTTATCAAGGTCTCACAGAGCCATTCTCTCATGTTCATTCACGTGTGAATTACAGGACTCATCATGGAATGTGAGGTCTGAGGGACGCCACCATGATTGGAGGACTATTTATCTACAACCACAAAGGGGAGGTGCTCATCTCCCGCGTCTACCGTGATGATATAGGGTGAGTAGGGACTGAGTTTCTCAAAAGCATATACATTTTTCTTCCATTTTTGAGTTAGATGGGAATAGATGATCTATGAAAAAAATATATTTGTTGGGGAGGTGTGTAATTTCTGTGCCACTAGCTGGCTGCACCCAAAGGAATACCTAAACATTGTTTTGTTGGGCTTTCATGTGTTTGGATGTAAACTTTAGTAGTGCTTGCAAAGGCTTGTTGGCTCCTGAATGGGCAAGCACGTTATTTTCTTCAGTGTGGTGCAGAAATTACTGCAAAATGCAAAAGAAAATGCTAGACCAAACAGTTTTCGTAAAATGGATGTCCACATATGTGGACTGTGGGAGTACATTTTAAATTGTTTATTATATTTCCAGGATTGTTGTTTTTTTCATGTTTTGAGACATTTCAGACATTACATCAGAAATTAGCATAATTCATTCTGATTAAAAGTAATGGCCAGCATTATCCAGTCACTGCCAACCATGTTCAAATAAAATGACACATTATAAATTCTGAATATATGAACTGATTACCATTGTCCCATGTCTGCTAATCATCATCTGCAGCCTGAAACTGAACTTTTGGTAGTTTATTATGAGTGAATGCACTTGTATAGAGAGCTAAAGAATGCCCCTTTCTCCCTATTTAGTGAATGACTTGACCTCCAGTGTGCTGTCTGTCTGCACTGGTCTCAGAACAGTTTGAACTACACCTTATTTTCATCCCATCTCCATAAACCAGTTACCAAGTTATCAAACCAAGCCTCTGAAAGCAACATTTCAGCTTTTGGATGAACCCTTTGATTCTCAATGTGATATGCACAGTAAATATTGGAGTTCTAAGGAAACCATGTGCTAAAATACACATTAGTGTACATTGTGTTTAGCAGCATGGTGTTTCATGATTAATCGCTCCAATAAAAAAAACTGGCATATCGTATTAAACTAGAGACTCACATTTTTTTAGTTTTCAATGTAAAAAATTTATTCGGTTTCTTACCAGATATAGTTTTGTGGCATTTCTCCCAAAGACAAACTCCACTGTGATTGGCGCCATGTTGTTTTGTGACATGACATGGGTCGAAAGTTTAACTCTTATTGACAGTACAGAGTCTCCTGAACTGTGATCAGTCAGTTTAAATTAATTGAAATTATGCATCAGATGTAGCAAAGTCAAAATACAATGTTATGCATGTGTACGTGGAGTTGCATGAGGTTAAACATCAGATTAGGCATTTTCACAATATTTAATTTTGGTCCTGAAAATTTGCAGGCTGAAAAGGGTTGAACTGCATGTCATTAGAGTTGTTGGGTCTGTGAAAGAGGATAGATGACAGGATGTTAGAAGAAGGCAGGAAAACATTCCTCCTTTGAACTTTTAAATACTCCTTGGGATTCATGAGACTGTCATTAATGACAACATTATGCCAAGACATTGAAGATGCTAAATTGCGAACAGATTTTGATATATCGAACGGTATTGCCAATAACGATGCATTAAATTAATGTTGAAAAATGGGAAACAGGAAGTGTCACATATCTTCTGTGTGCAATGTGTGATTTAGATCAAAATTTAGATGCATGTTTAGTCTTGGGGGGCTAATCACATGGATTTGACTATTTTGGGTCACAGTCATAACGCCTCCACCTGGCAGCAGGAAGTGTGACTCTTACAACAGACTTCAAAGTAGTCATCTTACATTTGCCCAAATTGCTTCAAAAGTGTTTAGAATAATGCCAAAGGCATGTGTCCACCTTGCGTTATTTTCCGAAAGCCACCAGGTAGAAATGGACAGGTGGTGCTTGGGCCAATCATCGCTGCTTCAGCTATATTTTCCCTTGTTCTCTATATCCTATTTGCTATTTTTTTTCTGGCTAATGTAGCAGTAGGTAATAGGGGTTGCACAGACTAGTCGACTTTAATGCTCTGCCATGACGCATTAAGCTTAACGTTGACTAGTCGCTGATCATGTGATTTTGACACTAACAACATGGCGGACTTACAGAAGACAACAGGTGAGGAGCCCAGTGGGTCATTGCAGCAAAGCCGCAGTGGTACATCAAGTGTGTGGAAATACTTCACTAAAGATGAAACCTGTACAACTGTCACATGCAAAATATGCATTTCCGTCCTTAAGTACAACAAAAGTACAAGTGCAATGCACACTCATCTGAAAAGGCATCCGCTAACTCTAGGTGAGGAACGATGCAAATCATCTCGACAGCAGTCAATTAGCGACTTCACCAAACGTCCTGCTGTGACAGAGAAAAGACGGCAGCAAATCACCAATATGCTGGTGAATTTTATTGTCTAAGACATTCGACCATTAGCTGCAGTGCACGGAGAAGGTTTTAGAGAATTACTGCACTTTTTTTGAACCTGGCTATGATCTCCCATCTTACAACACACTGTGGAACACTATCAAACACCAGTACGACAGCCTGCGTGAAAATATTGTGAAGGAGATGAGAGGTCCGAGTGTGTCACTAACAACTGACTTGTGGACATCCTCCACCATGGAGCCGTACATTACGGTAACAACTCACTACATCACGGACACATGGAAGCTGAAGGCCCGAGTACTGTGTACATCTATAATGCCAGAGAGACATACTGCAGTCAACATTGCTGACCGTCTGTCTGAAATAATCAAGGAAAGGGGCATAGTTGTGTTTTGCACAGTCCACGATAATGCCAGTAACATGAACTTAGCCATGGAGCTATGTGAAATGTTTCCCAAAGATCTGGGTTGCACCGGGCACACCCTACAACTAGCAATAAAAACTGGCTTAGTCTTACGTGACGTTGCGAAGGCTATTGTTGCAGCAAGGAGATTTGTCGGCCACTTTCGCCACTCAGCATTGGCCACTTGTGCCCTGAAGAAATGGCAGGAACAACCTGGCATAAGAGCCTACAAACTCCAGACTGACTGTACGGTCCGATGGAAATTCATATTCGTAATGCTCCAGCGGCTGTTCGAGGAAAGGATTGCGGTGCAATCTGTGCTCGCAGATGAAACAGTCACCAAACCAGCCGTCCAAAAGTCACTTGCAATGAGAGCATCACAGTGGGAGCTGCTGGAACAGCTGATTCCAGTGCTGCAACCTTTGGACAAGGCCACTGAAATAATGTGTGGTGAGTTGCATGTGGGACTGTCTTTCATCTTTCCAGTCATTTTCAACATGATTAGCACCACTCTGCATGTCGAAGCATCTGACCTGACAGCTGTACGTGCCTTTAAGAACACGGTTCGACAGCAGTTGGAAACACGGGAGTCCGACGATCTGACAGAATCCATCTCCACAGTGGCCCGTATGCTCGATCCCCGGTTTAAACATCTTAATTTCATCCCAGAGAGTAAAAGAGACTCCGCCCAGAGCCACCTGAACAGCCTGCTCCAGGATGAGGGAGAGCCGCTTGCAGAAAAAGGTGGGTCTGCTGAATTAATCTGCGCTAGCATTATTGATTTAAAATGCTGATCTGTTGTTGTGGTTAATAATACGCGCAGATGTGGTGAATTTATAGCCTAAATAATTTTCATCCTAGGTGAGGATGTACACAGCGAGGACACAGTTGATAACGAAGGTGAGCCAGTAACTGGGAAAAAGGCCTGACTTGAGCAAGATTTTGAGCAGTTTTTTGGGCCACACTATCACAGTGGGCGGAAACTGGGACACCACTCCATAGCAGCCGAAGAAGTCAGTGAATATTTATTAACAACACCACATATTCCCACCATGGAAAACCCCCTGCAGTGGTGGGCCCGCAACCAGGACAAATTCCCCTTTTGGCCAAGCTTTGCAAAAGCTACCTGGCTGTCCCAGCTACCAGCACCCCAAGCGAGATCATTTTTTCACTGGCTGGAAATACCATCACCCGACAGCGGGCGAGCCTCCATCCAGCCCATGTCGATGCCCTCATCTTCTTACACACAAACCAGGATCGAAAAGCAAAAACTGTGACTGAGCAGGACTGTGACAGTGAGTAGGCTTACAGCCTAGATCTTGCGTGAGTGTCAATATTTTCAATAGTTATTAATTTCAATAGAGTGTCAATAGTTATGCCGACATGCATTAATTTTTCTTTTGCACTAAAATGGAAGTTAGCGTTATTGCTGCATTGTTATCGTTAAGTTGCCGCATGTTATGAGCTGTCTGTCAGCATCTGTATAATTTGTTGCAAGTTGTGGCATGTTGCAAGCTTTCCCATCTCTTGTGTTTTTATTAATGACGTCATCAGCGATAAGTCAACGTCGACTCAACTTTAATCACATAACTATTGACTTCAAAAAATCTAAGGTCGTTCAACCCCTAGTAGGTAAGCAATCCTACTACAACCATTGACCCAGAAGCATGTAGACAAACAATCAGTGACTCACATGACGTACCCATGGCAACAATTCAATGACCCCTAAGCTCCTGACAAACTGCATTCAACCACATATTTGAGACATATACAAATGTGCTGGCATTACCATTAGGGCTGAAATGATTGGTCGACGTTATCGACAACGTCGACAAAAAAAAATTTCCGACAAAACTTTTCGTTGGCAAATAGTCGTTTGATCTAATTTAATGTAACATGAGATCACTTTAAACTAATGATGAGAGCAGCACTGCATCTCGCACCTGATTTAGGAGAGGAAGAAGTACACCGCTCACAGTCCAAATGCATTTTAAACTTTCCAAACAGCTTCAGGTGATGTAGATCGCAAAGAATGAGGGAATTATAATGCAAAAATACAAAGCAAGTAAATACAGAAGCGCACTCTCATTGTGGAATAAGTGGAGCTGCAGTGTCGAGCATCTTCGAAGGAAACGCATCTTAAATGCAGTTATATTTAATGCGTTGTAGCTTTATTAAAGTTCAAATTAATATGGAAGCAGATCATGTCAATTATTACAAACTCCGAAACTGGCATTTTTCTGTGCGGTCAGCACCTCTTCTATGAGTTGCGTGAATATCCCGATTTGGAGACTGAAACTGCATCCGGCTGATGCACACTCTGTCACGGGACACTTGTCACTCGAGGGCACACGCTTGCTGCAGCTAGATTATAACGTATTGGCTCGCAACTTAATGCATCATAATATATGTCACTGTGCATTTCTTATCGTGAAGAAAATTGGCAATACGCAGGTTTATTATTTAAGAGAGTTTTTTTGTGAGTTAAAGATGGAATGAAGTGAACAGAAAGGTGAGGAAGTCTTCGCCCCATTATACACTGCAACAAAAAAAAAGTTTTTGATTTGTTTTTGTTTTGGCTTGTTTTCCAATATAAATATGTATAACTCTTTTAAAACAACATACATTTTTATAGCAACTATATTGCTGCAGAATTTTTTTTTATCTGAGAATGTTGAATATAATATTAAAAATACAAATATTTTAAAATATCTATAAAATACCTTTAAAAAAAAGATGCATTCACCTGAGAAGCAGCATATAAGATATATACACTTGCTTTTAGAGAATAGATCTTGAATATTAGTATATTTTGTCTTTACTGCACTCGCAGAAGTATAAACCAAGTGACAATATACAGTATCTCACAAAAGTGAGTACACTCCTCACATTTTTGTAAATATTTTATATCTTTTCATGTGACAACACTGAAGAAATGACACTTTGCTACAATGTAAAGTAGTGAATGTACAGCTTGTAAAACAGTGTAAATTTGCTGTCCCCTCAAAATAACTCCACGCACAGCCATTAATGTCTAAACCGCTGGCAGCAAAAGTGAGTACACCCCTAAGTGAAAATGTCCAAATTGGGCCCAGTTAGCCATTTTCCCTCCCAGGTGTCATGTGACTCATCAGTGTTACAAGGTCTCAGGTGTGAATGGGGAGCAGGTGTGTTAAATTTGGTGTCATCGCTCTCATACTCCCTCATACTGGTCACTGGAAGTTCAACATGGCACCTCATGGCAAAGAACTCTCTGAGGATCTGAAAAAATTTATGCTCTACATAAAGCTGGCCAAGGCTATAAGAAGATTGCCAAGACCCTGACACTGAGCTGCAGCACTGTGGCCAGACCATACAGCGGTTTAACAGGACAGGTTCCACTCAGAACAGGCCTCGCCATGGTCGACCAAAGAAGTTGAAGATGGTTATACGTTTATAGCTAAAAGTCCCACTTTATGTGTCAAATCAGAATTTTTTTTCTGGTTGTTATTGGGATTTTGTTTGCACAATAAACTGCTACTGGGATTTTATTTAATTTGGACTCTTGTAGCATCTATGTCTGTGCCTGTTGTAGTAAGGAAAGACTGGGAAAAATGTTTAACGTTTCTATAAATCGATTTTAAAAACGGCATTTTCCACCACTTTAGTTGCGTGTTGGCAAAATCCACTCTCAGTCAACCTCAACTTTTTTGCCATAGAGGGACTGTCGTGGTGAGTTCAGCGTGTGCTGCGTGGTGGCGAGACGTCTCTCCTCTCACTCGGCACGCATGGCTCACGTGCTTAACTATAACCTGAAGACACAGACTACATACGCTTTTTAAACTGTTCCATGACCAGTTTCCATAAGAGTTCCATTCATCCAAAACTGCTAAACCATTAACTGAAAAGGCAGCTGCCTACATTTTTGGATTTAGCCAAAGTTAGTGTAAAACGGCCCTAACAAAAGTCTAGCTCCGATCCTGGGGTAATCTGTCTTTGTTGTTGATTTTGCTGTTGCTATTTAATCGTGCGTGCAAACAAAGTCACAAGAAAAATTGTCAATAGATCATGTCACTACTATGGGGGTTACATTTGTGAATACGAATGCAAAAGAGGAAAAGTCTCCACGGGTGTTACGTTCCTCGTATGAGTTCTCATCCAGATAGTTTCTAAGGGAAAAGTACCAGGACTGTAAGTGGGAAAGGGGCTGAAGAGCTATTCTCATTTTGGCCATGAATCACGATCACAAGTTTTAAGAGTGTCTGTCATCAAAATGAATTAGAAATTCACAAAGAAAAGAAGTTTTACTTCCATTGTAAGTGCCTGTAACCATTTTTATTTTATTTAAAAAAAAACAAAAAAAAAAACAAGGGATTTTTTATTTTGTGATATTCAATATTATGCTACAAATTCAAATTTAAATTGAACCTGAAACATTCTATTAAGGTTTTGGTCAGCAGGGAATATCCAGTCAAGTCTTTAATGCTTGTCCTGCAGACAAAAGGGGTGTTTGCCTTAAAAGGCTTTACTGGCAGATGGTGACCATGTGCTCACTCTTCCTGCCTAAATCCATTAATTTGACCTTGACTTCACGCTCTTATCCTCCTCCACAGACGTAATGCTGTGGACGCGTTCCGCGTGAACGTGATCCATGCTCGTCAGCAGGTGCGCTCCCCTGTCACCAACATCGCCCGCACCAGCTTCTTCCACGTCAAACGCTCCAACATCTGGCTTGCTGCTGTCACCAAGCAGAATGTCAACGCTGCTATGGTGTTCGAGTTCCTCTACAAGATGTGTGATGTTATGGCTGCCTACTTTGGGAAGATCAGTGAAGAGAATATCAAGAACAACTTTGTGCTCATCTATGAGTTGCTGGATGGTAGGACTGGATAAAAAGCATTTTTTCTTTTTTTCTTTCCACATTGGCTAAAACCAAATTCACCCTCCTCCTAATGGCAAGCTTTCCTGGCAGTCTTCTACTGTTGGCAGTAAGGTGCATCTTAAACCATGAGTTGCCCAGTAAACCTTGTTCACCAGCTGAATAAATAAATGGTTTTGTAAATGAAACCTAGATGAGGGCCAGTGTATTTGAAACAATCAATGCTTCAAGAAACTTTGTTTCATTCCAGCACAAAGATTAATTTGATTGTTTGTCTTTATGTGGACAGAGATCCTGGACTTTGGATACCCCCAGAACTCAGAGACTGGAGCACTCAAGACTTTTATTACCCAGCAGGGCATCAAAGGCCAGGTAAGATGGGGCTGTTTCACTAGTCTAAGTCGCTGCAAGCGTCACACTGCTGAATTTGAATTTGTTTCCCTCATGTTGAGTGTGAATATTTTTTTCTCAAATAATTGTTTTGTTTTGTTTTTTCCATTTGCTTTTCTGGACCTGTCTGACTGCAGCATCAGGTATATGTTAATATCTTCTATTCTTCATAGATTTATTTGTATTCTTCAAAGACTATACTTGTTGTTAAAAGAAAGACAGCATAGTCAGTAGGGGTTGGTGATATAAGCAAAAATGTATATCATGATATTCGGATTATTATGCTAAATATTATAGCACTGTTAATAAAGGTGTTGTTTAACGATAGTAAAATAAATAGTAAATAGTGATGGATAAAAATAGACAATGATGGAAACTTTACAACTCCAACCTGGCATTATTTTTAGTGCAACCTATTATTGTAATGCATATTCGTACAATGCAGCTGCATTTTGCATAACCTCGAAATGGGCTATACTCCAATAAATATAAAATAAATACATTTTTACTTGACACATTTTTACAGTATATCATTTTAACCTGTATATCAGCCACCTCTAATATCCAGTGACTATTAAATATCTTAAATGGATCATTATTGATGTCACACAGACTAAAGAGGAGCAGTCTCAGATCACCAGCCAGGTGACCGGTCAGATTGGCTGGCGTCGTGAAGGCATCAAATACCGTCGCAATGAACTCTTCCTGGATGTGCTGGAAAGCGTCAATCTGCTCATGTCTCCACAGGGTAAAACCACTTTCATTGAGGTGTGATGAGTCTGTGTGATATGAGTGCCAACCAATTCCCATTGTACTGGGCATTTCCCAACAGGTCAGGTCCTGAGCGCCCACGTCTCTGGTCGTGTGGTGATGAAGAGCTATCTGAGTGGAATGCCTGAATGCAAGTTTGGCATGAACGACAAAATCGTAATTGATAAACAGGGAAAGGGAGGAACTACAGATGATACTGCAAAAAGGTTAGAAATGTTTACATTCAGCAATTATGATTTGGTTGTCTGTCTCTCTCTCAATATTCTTATCTCTCTTAAAAAAAAATAATAGTTTGTCTTGTCTGGATTTTTGAGCCCTGTTTTGCTTATCTTCCCAGGATTGGAAAGATATTTGATTGTAAAGTGTTTCCCCCCTGATTTATTATGATTTTTGAAGCTGTCTGTTTTTGTTGCATCTCTCTTTGTGCTCTACCACAGTGAGTTAGGGGGAAGGTATCGTATCACTGAACTTCTTTTTGTTTATATGTTGTGCTTTTGCCTCACAATTCCTAATCAATTTGCAGAATACATACTTGAGAAACACATTTATCTATTATTAATTTGTATTATTAGTAATGAGTGATTTTATTTATTCATGCAAAGACAACCATTGCTGTTATTATTGCTCATACTCTGGGTTCAGAGATTTGAGCAAACAAGGTATTGGACTTTGTCCCATAACTGTCCACATCATTTGTGCTTTGAACATGAATGTTTCAACCTGTTTCATGTTTTATGTGTTAGATTAGTTTTATGTTTAGAATAGCAATACAGTTTGTCACTATTCAAAGATAATTTGAATTGTGGAAAATTGCAGCACTTTAATCCGTACCATGTACATTTATACTACCAAATGTCCTACATTATGTACAGTCCACTTTGGATGCAAAAGAGTGGACTAAAGCACTCACAGTACTCACATATTACACCACTTTTTCTTTGAAGAAGAGCAAGAGAAACAGACATCCATCCACACATTCTTTGATTGGGAACACTTTACTCAAAGTTTTGAATGGACAAAATTTCCACAGTTAAGTTTAACTAATTTAAAATAGGAAGTATATAGGGCCACCACATCTCATTTGCATAAAGTTGAACTCCACTCAACATCACCAATGGCCAATCACCAAATCTAAGTGCAAATTAATTCATTCAGTTGCATTGTCACTGGAAAACACTGTCAAAAAAAAAGTAAACCTTCTTCGCTATTATTTTGTATATCACAAGAAAAAGAAAAACAACCAACAGAATAGAATTGCCCAAAGCTAGTTTGTATTGCACTATATTTGGCCATTAATTACACACATCCTCTTGCAAAAGACTTGTTTTATTCTTAATTCAAGAATCTGTTGCATTATTGAAACATTTGCAATGCACAATCCAACTAAAGCGCATCTGCCAGGAAAAATGGGCGAAAATATGACATGAAAAGTATGCAGAGCTTTTTGAGAATTGTTTCAGAAATATTTCTCCAGCAATTTCATTTCCGGAAAGCTATTTGAATAGTAGCATTTGGCCTTATGAATGAATCACTTAGATGCATGGACATTCTGTCCAACAGTAATCTGTTTATACAAGTATAAGAGCTAGTTAAGAATGCTGAGCAACACAGGCATCATTTATGTCCTTGCTCAAAATTCACAAAATACCAGGAATGTCACTAATAAGAGCTGATGCAGAGAGCGAAGTAAAGAGACAGAAAGAGAGAGATCAAAGGTTGTGATGTAGTCTGCATGAGGCCAGTAATATAGTCCAGCACACAGTGGGAGGGAGCATCCAATCAGAAATTCCTGACTGAACGACTGCTGGAGGGATGGCTCATCCCAGTACTCAGTGTCACACTGTTCACTGCATATCCACTCACAACCTGCACTGTCCTTTATCCAGAATAGAACATTCATATTTATGAATGTCATCTGCAAGACTCAGTTATAGCAGAGTCTTGACTCTTGACATGAATTAATCACTAGAAATATGGCATAGTCTTTCAGATGTGTTCTTAAACCAAGTGGGGATTCTACAGTAACCTCCACTATATCAAATGGAAAGGAGGTGCTGGTTCATCAACAATTTATTACATATAGCAATGCCTTCACTTTATCTTTAAAAACGTCACTTATTGCTTCATTTTAAAAAAAGAACACAAACAAAAATCTAAACCTCAAAAGAAGGTCTGAGTATGGTTTGCTTTTTTTGTCATTAATACAATTATTCTATATATTTGACTTATTATATTTCATTCATCTTTATTTCGGGGCCTTTCTCAGCAAATCTCAATGTACCCATTGATTAATTGTGATTCATATATCTGGATATAATGTAATTCATTGTATCAGCATTTTTTATTAATTGACTATATTACTATGAAATATAACAAATAAAATTCATAGCAATCAGTTCACACATGTATCAAAATACATATTTATATAATGAATTATAAACAATAACATTTATTTCTAATAATAATAATTATAATATAATAATTATTCGAGCTAAAATTAAATCATTTCGCTTCTCATAGATGGAAATATAGACGGAACATGCTTCAAAGCAGACAGCGTTGTAGATTATAATGAAGCTGAAATAATTTTGTTCTATCTAGTTATTTTTGCAGGGACAGAGACAAATTTTCCTTCCCAGAACCAGGGGCATGAAACAGCACCAGACTGGGCTTCAGGTCTGAAACTAGCATTGGCATCATGTTGGTGGAAATGATTTAAATTTGAATGCAAATTCACTTATTTCAGTTTTTGGTCCACTTAAAGTGGGATTGTGTTTCTTTAAAAGCGGTCTTAAGTGTGAACAATTCTAAGGCTATTTAAACCTGGTATTACGATGCATTTAGAGTAATCCCATTACAAGTGGACAATGCTAAAAACAGGTCAAAATATTTTGTGATCAGATCACTGAAACCACATAGTAAAAGTAAACCCTAAATGTGTGTAAAAAAAAAAAAATAGATTTTAACTTTGCTGGTTACATGGGACTTTACAAGGAAATAACTGTCCGATCTGAAAATTTGAAAAAGCATACTATATGAAACTATATGCATAAGACTTCACAGAACATCTTCACTGTGCCTGATATCAACATGCAGTGACATAGATGAGAAGCACACACATCTAAATCTCTGTTAATACATGCACTCTACTAAAATATCAGAGAATTCTGCTCGGAATGTCACGACTGGGCTTAGATTAAGTTTCACGTGTATCTGGGAGAAACTTTCCCATGCAGTCCTTTTGAATGCAAGCAAGGCCATCACAAATTGGTAAATTTCACACATAGCATGGTCACTACATTGGTTTTCAACACCTACTAACTATTTAGGTACAGCAGCAAGGTAAACACAAAACATAATTAAAGACCTTAGTACTGTTTAATTATAGTATGTTGTTAATGCTGGAAAAAGATAACACAGTGCATTGTACTGGCGGCATTAGGTCCAAATCGTTCAATTATCTATGGTAATAAATGAATATTTACTTCTATTATTTGTACTTTTGTAGTACAAAATAATGCTGTTTTGTGCTCTATGCAAAACTCTGTTTAATAAAAAGAAATACAAAAAATAATAATTCTTCAATACCAAAACATAAGTATTGCTAAACAGACTCAGCATACTATTTTCCAATTCACAATCATGAATCACATTTAAAATAACCCATGTTCTAATTTACACATTCAAACAAGAGTTAAACCCAGACTTGCCTGATGAATAATTTCAGCCACTGGTAGCTGGTCCACATACATCAATGAATTGATCTGCAGAGTGCCGCTCACAAAACTGAAACAAAACAAAGAGGTAACTGTAATCTTATATTTACATTTATGCATTTTGGCAGACGTTTTTATCCAAAGCAACTTACAGAGCCCTTATTACAGGAACAATCACGCCAGAGCAACCTGGAGTTAAGTGCCTTGCTCAAGGACACAATGGTGGTGGCTGTGGGGATCGAACCACTAACCTTCTGCTTATCAGTTATGCGCTTTAGCCCACTGTGGCTTTGTGAGAAGGGATTACTATTACTAGTACTAGGGATGCACTGATACCAGTTTTTCTTTCTGATATCAAAAATCTCAGTGTAGTAATCAGTTTAGAATATGTTTACATTATTGTGTGGAAATAATTGTGTGCTCTGTAATATGTAAAGAAACACAAACATCTAACTACACATTATTTCAATATAAATGTATAGATTATTAAGAAAAACGTAATTGTTAACTAGTATACTGGCTAATGTAGCACAATTACCAGTAATTCCATTTTAAGCATCAGTTGAAAAGAAACTTCATTCACACTGTTAATTTTTGGAACCCATTCAACTTAAATATTATAATTTGTAAACAAATGATAATAATATATTATAATAGAAATATATGTAATATATCTCAATCGTGCATCTTTAACTTTTAAACCCTTGTGCTTTTATTTTGACATTCTGAACTCTTCAGGATGTCCTACATGTGTCTGTTTATAGGCAAGTTCACAGTAGTTTAATTCACTTCTTATTGAAATCCTGGTAAAATGTCCCTCCGGTGCCATTCTAAATGCATATTATAAGTGAACAGAGCTATTGAGCATTTACATCTGCGATGTTGTTCGTTAGTAGCGCTCAAATATTGCGCACCACGTGAAGGCTAAAAATAGCCGCAAGTGTGTGTAAACATTCACTGACGTGCTGGAGAGTGTGCATTTTATATAACTTATTAAACACAGCCTTTTGTGATTCACAGAGCTATCGCACGTCTTCAAGTGGCATTTGAATAAAATGCATGAGTCATATGAACTAGTTTAATTGTGTTTTATGGTTCTTTTTATGTCATTTTTTTGAGCTTGATAGTAACGAACATGACTAACACACAGTATCGGATTTGGATCGGGCTCGTTGGACCGATAACTGATCTGTCTAAAAGCTTCAGTATCAGAGCCGATACCGATCCAGATATCGGATCGGTGCATCCCCAAGTAGTACTATTAGTTTTCTAACCCCTGATGGAAGATAAAAGGGGTAATAAAAAAAAACTCTCATAGACTTACATTGAAGGAAGGACCTAATCCATAAATGGGTACCAGAATATTATAAATATGGCTCTTTTCGCTTGGGTCAGGAAGCAACCGTATAGCAACGTGCTTAAAAACACTCAAAAACACCTTAGCAACCACATTGCAATGCCCTGGCAACCACCCTCAACACCATAGCATCATGGCAATGAGTTTTGCACAGGCAGTCACCACTCACATTTTCCTCATAAATGAATAAAGTCTAGACTTATTACATTTTATTTTTCAGATAGGAGGTGTTTGTTAGAGATAGATCTGATTTCATTGTATGTGCTAGTTCTAGAATTAAGCATTTACTTTATAGAAATTTCCTCTGATTCAAAGATCAAACACTGTCTTTTTTTCTATTTCAGCAGTGGGAAACAGTCCATTGCCATCGATGACTGCACTTTCCATCAATGTGTGCGTCTCAGCAAGTTCGACTCTGAGCGAAGCATCAGTTTCATTCCTCCGGATGGAGAATATGAGCTTATGAGGTTGGCAGCAGACTTTCTAGAATTTGACCATAGTATCGACTCTGTCCTCACTCATCATACATCTATGCATGCAGGTATCGCACCACTAAGGATATTATTCTGCCCTTCCGGGTCATTCCGCTGGTCAGAGAGGTTGGACGCACAAAGCTGGAGGTCAAAGTTGTTATCAAATCTAATTTCAAGCCCTCACTCCTGGCACAGAAAATTGAGGTAAAGCTGTAAAAGGTTTCTAGGGTGAATCTCAAAACAAAGTCAAAAGAAAAACAAGAAATTATATTTTCTGCTAATTAGTGCATTTTATCCCCAGAATATTTTCTAGTAATGTTAATAAACATGTAAAAAAAAGCAGCATATAAACTGATCTGTGCATAAGACAAAACTTTTCGTTTGTTTGCAAACCAAGATTCTTTGATTTCAGTTTTTTTTTTTTTTTTTTTCCAAATGGTTATTGTTTTGATCAGGTGCGCATTCCAACACCTCTGAACACTAGTGGAGTGCAGGTGATCTGTATGAAAGGAAAAGCCAAATACAAGGCCAGTGAGAACGCCATTGTGTGGAAGTAAGTGGCATTTGTCTTCATGTGTCTCTTATAGACCTCCTGTCCAGTGTTCTCCGGTGCTTGCATGCATATTCAACTCATGCTCTTTTTCTCTGTGTGCTCAGGATCAAACGCATGGCAGGAATGAAGGAGTCTCAGATCAGTGCTGAGATTGAGCTGCTGCCCACTAATGATAAGAAGAAGTGGGCCCGTCCACCCATTTCCATGAACTTTGAGGTGAGTCGACCAAGGTGTTGTTCTGCAGTCTCAGATCTTTAGATGGCACTTTGCACGAAAAGGTTACAAATTATGGTTTGAAACTTAAACATTTAATACCTTATATTATATTTTGGTGAACAACTCTGTTACCAAAATCTGGGACATTTGTAAATACAGTTGAAAACCCTGCTTTTTTATTTCATGATTTACCATCAATAAACTATATCATTTATCTGTCTTTAAAAAATACATAATAAAAATAAAAACAGATGAGAATGGGTAAGATGGTTGCAAGTAATGGGAATTTGTTGTATTTAAAACTACAGTAGGTTATTTTCATGCTTTTTAAATGTGATGTTGGGTAAGTTTATCAGCATATTTAATAGTTCTCACTTCAAATAACATGGGATTTGTGCCTAAAATTGCCATTGTTAATGGGACACCAATTCGTGGAAAGTGCCAGACAAATTTGGTCTCTTTTCATTTGTTGAGCCTACAGTATTTCACCCATGACCTCCCTCTATCTCAGGTTCCGTTTGCACCCTCTGGGTTGAAGGTCCGTTACCTGAAGGTATTCGAGTCGAAACTGAATTACAGTGACCATGATGTTATAAAATGGGTGCGATACATTGGACGCAGCGGAATCTACGAGACGCGCTGTTAATGAGCCCAGCATTTTCTGTGCTATAAATATCTAATATGTTTCCCTCCCTTCCCTCTCCTCAACATTTGTGGATAAAATGAAAAGGCAAATTACAAAAATATGCACAATGTGAAATGTAATATCCTGTATTTGTTTGTACAAGTGCTGTAATGAACAGATCCTGTGGAGAGCTTAGAGGCGCCCTCAGTTAACACCAGAGTGGGTGGTATCCATTAAGGTCTCTGTGGAGTAAGTCTAACTTTAAAAACCCCAACTTCCTGATTTGATGAATTTGGCCTTATTACACTGGCATATTACAGCATTCTGTTTCAGTGCGGTCAATTTTGTCTGTGGTTATTCTCATGTTGGTCATACTCTTAGTAACTGATGTCTCTCTCTTTCTCTGTTTAGTTCAGTATAAATATATAATGGGGAAAAAACTGTGTTGTCATAATTTATTTCTTTCCAGTTGTTGTCATGGAAATATTACAGGTATTTAAAAAAAAAATATGTTGTGGAAAAATGTCTAAGTTTTCTTTGAAAAAACACAATCAAGGGAAAGCAACCCAAGTGAGGAGCACCTGATGAAAATATTTTAAAATGCCCCCTCCCCTTGGGCGCAAATGAGATCATCACTTTTTCTTTAATATTAGACACAATTTGGTTGTCTTCCCATTTCTGTTATGCCATCCTGCACAATCAAAAGCTGATAGAATAGGGGAAGGCAAAGTTTATGAAATAAGTTCCACTTCATTTGTGTCAGAGGCTAGAAAACAGAGACATTACATCTGAAGAAAATGAAGCTTCAGACATAAATTTGCAAGTCTGGACAGCCGTTTATTTCGCCTCTGCCCTCCCATCAAATTATGAAAGAAGACAAAAATGTAACAATCACTGGTGGTACAATCTCATTTTAAACAAATACTGTCTAAAACTGACCCTTGCAATCTGTAGATATTCATAAATAATCTTGACAAGGCTATGAATGACCTTAAAGGAATGTTCTGGGTAAAATTCTAATTCAGCGCTGTCAGACTGAAAGTCACAGATGCTGTAGATTACCGCATTATGACGACTCCGTTCATATAAACAAAAAACGACACAAATCCATTTAAAAGGAATGAATATGGGGCAATCCTTGTTTGTTTGCCCCATTCATACCCCATTGTAAGTGTGTAACAGCCAACATGTTTTTTACAAATTGAGGGACAAATTTTCTGTTTAATCAACAGCATTTGAGAAGCTTAAATCATATTTAACCTAGAATATTCCTTCGTCTCATTTCTCAGTTATCAATACTTCCATGCAGAACTTTATCATGTACAAGCCTTGCCTAATATTCAAGCTTCAGTTGAAAAGCTCAACTTAACTAGCCCTTAAAACTTAAAAGGAATGTTCCGGGTTCAATACAAGTTAAGCTCAATCAACCATATTTGTGGCATAATGTTGATTACCACAAAAATAATTTTGCCTCATACCTCAATTTCTTTAAAAGAAGCAATAAACAAGGTTCTAGTGAGGCACTTACAACGGAAGTGAATGTGGCCAATTTTTTTTTACATTAAAATACTTTTCAAAAGTTTAACCACAAGACATACATGATTTTAGTGTGATAAAATCACTTTTCTGTGTAAAGTTAGCCAATTTTACAACATCAACAACCCTAAAACTATAGTAAAAATTACAATTTAAACAACGTTTCAGCTCAAATAATACACAAGTTTTAACTGAAGAATTAATGCAAGTGCTTTTATAAAATAAGCTTCACATTTCTGTTTAAACCCTCCAAAAATTGGCCCCATTCACTTCCATTGTAATTGTCTCACTGTAACCCAGATTATTGCTTTTTATTTTTTTTAAAGGAGGAATGAGTCTAAATAACTTTTTGTGGTAATCAACATTATACCACAAATGCTGTCGACTGAGCTTAACCCAGTACATTTAAGTCGTTTCTAAAAAGCTCTATCAATCAAAGTGACAGATGAAAAGAGTACATAAAGAACCGTAAATGCCATTTCATTTCTTTTTACAGTATGACTTAACCTCTTTTCAAAATAGATGATTTAAAGTTTGACCATCTGTGTAGTTGTGTTAAAAGTAATTAAGCAGGACACATATATATATATATATATATAAGTCATTTGGGCAAGCTTTCATTTTACATCCCTGGTAGTGTGCAGGTTAAAATCAAAGACATCCTTGATTACTTTTACCTACAGTGGCAAGAAAATGTATGTGAACCCTTTGGAATCACCTGCATTTATGTATACATTTATCTTAAAATCTGGTTTGAACTTCATCTATGTTACAATAATGAATATACGCAATTAGTTTGAACTAAAAACACAAATTATTGTGTTGTTCTTGTACATATTTAATATATCATTCAAAGATTCACAGTGTAGGTTTGTAAAAGTATGTGAATCCCTAAGCTAATGATGCTACACAAAAGCTCATTTGAGTCAGGAGTTGGCAAACCAATTATTGAAATGAGATTTGAGGTGTGGGTTAGAGCTGCTTTGACTTATGAAAGGCACTCATACATTTTGAGTTTGATATTCACATGAAACATCAGCTGACGTGGATCATGCTTTGCAAAAGAGATCTCAGAAGATCTACAATCAAAATTATTTGCTTTGCATAAAGTTGGAAAGGGTTACAAAATTATCTCAAAGAGCTTAATTATTCATCTGTACACAGTTAGACAAATTGTCTGTAAATGGAGATGATTTAGTACTGTGGCTACCCTCCGCAGAAGTGCTATCCAGCCAAGATGACTCAAAGGCCACACCGCAGAATGCTCATTGAAGTAAAAAAGAACCATAGAGTGACAGTGAAAGACTTTAAGGAATCATTGGAACATCTCTGTTCATGAGTCTACTATAAGGAAAACATTAAACAGGCATGGTGTCCATGACAGGACACTACAAAGGAAGCTGCTGCTTTTTAATAAAACATTGCTATGGGCCTTGTTTGCCAAAGACCACCTTGACACTCTACATCGCTACTGGGAAAATGTTTTCTGGACTGATGAAACTAAGGTTGAATTGTTTGTGAAGAACATAAAGCACTACTTATGAAGTAAAAAGGGCATTGAATACCAACATGAAAACATCATCCCAATGAAGGATTGTGGAGGGGGCATTATGATTTGGGGCTGCTTTGGGGCTTGGACTGCTTGCCATCATCAAGGGAACAAAATGTACCAAAATATCCTTCAGGGTAATGGCAGTGTGTGTGCAGTTGGGTAATACATCAGGACAATGAACCTAAACATCGAAGTAAATCCACTACAGAATGGCTTCAAAACTAAATTATAAAAATCCACCTCTTGGAGTGGCCCAGTCAGAGCCCAGACCTAAACCCAATAGAAATGCTGTGGAAAGACCTCAAGAGAGCCTCAAAACGCTTAGTTGAGGTTACTGCTGCCAAAGGAGGATAAGCCAGTGATTCAATCCAAGGGTTCACTAACTTTTTTCCACAGCACTTTGAATGTTTAATGGGATGAGTTCAATAAAGACATGAGAGATTATAATTGTGTGTTGTTAGCTTCTGCACACAATTATAACTTCTGTTTGTATATACTTGTGACACATTTTATGACCAATTAATGGAGAAACCAGCTAATTCCAAAGGGTTCACATACTTTTTATTGCCACTGTATTGTGTAATGTAATTACAGTTATAACCATTTTCTTCAATAATATCTTAAGCTCTTGTATAAAGACTGTGCATGCAAAGTTGCAGCAATTTCGACATTGCACGCCAATCTTGCCCATGCCAGGAAATACAACATCACCTATGTGATTTCTAACAATTATATATTATAAGACCATTAAAATCATATTAATCGGAACTCTGAAACCAACAACAAAAATAAAATGTATTAATACCATGTACACTCATTCTAAAACACAAAATAGTCCCTGTCAATCCTGCATAATTCAAGACAAGATGCTAAAGTTGAAATAATCGCATCTCATCACTGACGATGACCTAAAACCTTCACAAACTGCAACTGACTATGGTCACTATGTTCTGAACAAGAACATCTAAGGTCTGACCGTGACCTCGGTGTGCTCAATTATAACCCTTAGCAAAAATACACAAAGCGATTGAGTGTTTAAGGATTGCTTAGTTTCTGAGATCAGATTGCCAGTCTTGGAAGACAGATGCATGGAGTACTGTTGCATTCTAATCTTCGTCATCCTCTTCATCCTCACTTATTCCATGTCCACGGGCGGCGTAGGTGTAGCTGGCCAGCGCAGTGCTGTGGTGTGGGGAGGAGGGAGGGGAGGTTTTGGTGAAGAAAGGTAGACGGAAGGTCGGAGAGGGGGACCGTTCTCGTGTAGGACTGCTGCTGGGGCTTTGCCGTGGACTGATGGCCTGTAGCATACGCCCCTTACCCTCCTTCAGCATGTGCTTCTGTTAGAAAGGAAAATGAAAAGTGGGCCAATAACAGAGCTTGAGTGAAGCAATGGATATTTGTGATGTAAATTATATAACTGAAATCGTCCAAGAATGGCTAGTATACATATGGATTCACAAATTTCGTGTTCGCCTGTTGGTTTAGTAGTGTCTATAGCAGTCTACTTGAAACAATCAACAGAAAATGTTGGCTACAAAAGAGTAGCTGCATTCTAAATCACATACTTCTGCACTATTCAACACCATATTATAGTGTAAGTACTGTATTGACACTGAAAATGCAAGGAAATTAAGTGTACTACGAGTACCCGGATGATCCGTAATAACAAAGCGTGGAATGTTGGACTTAAATGGTTGCAGCTTGCTCTACGCAGAGGAAGGGGCAGGATTACCTGCCAGCGATGGTGGGTCGACAAAACAATTGTTATGATAGTACCTTACAAATGTGAGATGATTGCTTTACTATAACTCCATAAGATATAAGAGGCTGGGTTACGTGCTACAGCAAGTGGCAACACATTGCATGCATTTGAAATGTCACTTTCATCAGCTGAAAATGGCAAATGATTCCATTTAGTAAATAAAAGCTCTGATACTACCTTTTGAGAATTCAAACATCAGATGACCGAGTGTATAATGTATAGTGTAGGTGCACAAAACCTAATTGTCTTAGCATTATGCTCCCTTATAGGATAACTTGTTTTGGCCAAATCCTCAAAGTATAGGTCTCTGTGGAACAATAAAATGTGTTTCCCAATCTGTGGCCATTTTCAAACCGGGATGGGTGTTCTTCAAATATCCAATGAAAGTAGGAATCTGAATGTAGTAGGAAGAAACATATGCTCCTCAAGTATGCAAACACCGAAACAATTCAAGGATACAGTCCTGTTTTACATACTTGCCAAAGTACATACAATTTACGTTCTTACTTCACTATGGCAGTAAAATATCTAAGTACTCAAGGGTATGTGCTCAGGATGAATTTCTGGATGAATCAGGATGTAATTTCAGGATGAAATTAAGGTAGGATGAAATTACGGTGCCTTTCAAACTGTTCTGAGACTAGTTTCCTTAAGAGATCCATTTCTATAAAAACGCTGTTGGTTAAGCCATTATCTGATTAGGCAGCAAGGCACTAGGTCAGCTGCCTTAGCTTCAGATGCAGTTTGTGAATGCGATGCGCACTTGACACATTTCGAAGTGCAACGTGTGAAATTGCTTCATAGCATTCTTCCAAGATGGCAAGCAAGAAAATAATAATAATAAAATAATAAATCGATGGTTATCTTCATTAGCATCATTAGCTTAGCAACATGCTAACATCAAAATCTATTGGATGCAACTGTGCCACGTATCTTATGCCTTGTCCACACTAATACGTTTTCATTTGAAAACGCATCTTTTTCTCTGCGTTTTGGCCTTCCGTCCACACGGAGATAGTGTTTTTGTCCGCAAAAACTGAGCTTTTTGAAAACGCTCTCTGAAGTGGATACATCTGAAAATGCCGTTTTCGCATTGTAGCGTGGACTGTGAAAACAGATATATCTGAAAATGATGATGTATTTGTTGTCATGTGATGCAGTCATGTGATCTATCCAACCAAAACAATCAAGATGGCGGACCGTGTTATAGCGGCGCTGTACTACCTGATACTCACTTTGACAGTGTTGTTAAAAAATAAATGTTACTTTGTACAACCATCACATTGCATTCCTTCAATGTTGCATTCCTTCAAAGTCTACTCGGAATTGGTGTCCGGTGACAGAACACGAGGACAATTGCGTTTCAGACCGTACATGCAAGGGGATTTTCCACATACGCAGTAACATGATTTAAGCATGTTCATGCGTTTCATTGTGGATGAGCAACTTTTGGAAAACGGTTGAAAATGCTAGTGTGGACGGAGAACAGTTTGAAATGAAAACACAGTTTTCAAATGTATCCGGATTAATGTACACGTAGCCTTAGTTCTATTTTGAGTGGTGACTGAAGATGTTTCCTGTAGGTAACTTATTAGGTTACATTTCAGTTTTTAACATTTTTGCATTCAAAAAAATAGATGGATTGCAAGAGGATAAAGCAAATAAAAGTGCACCAAGACATGTTTTTAAAGTTGAACTGTTTTTAATAATATTAATTAAAAAGACTGTGTAAACACACCATTTCCAAGAGTCTGTCCTGTTAAAATATCAAATCATCTAAAATATTTCTTCCTCTAAAGTACTAAAATAATCAATAATGTAACCATTAAGGATCTGGAACTGTTAAGAGGAACCAGAATCATACAATTCTTATAATACTCATTTCTACAAAAAAGCCAGACGCTCATGGTGTGAGATGGTGAAAAACAACTAGATGCATCGGAATGGATCAAATTGTCCATTCAGCACATTTATATAGATCAAGACGTTTTGGAACAGAGCTTTTCTTTGTCTCAAAACAAGTCACTCACCAATGCTCCCTCCGGTCCAAACATCTGCAAGAAGTTGCCAATTAACTCGCGGGATTTCTCCTCCCATTTCTGGATGAGGTCGATGCTCTTCTCCTCCACCTTCTGCACAAACTCTTTACTCTTCTCTTCTACATCCTTCACCTTCTTCTTCACCTTGTCCACACGCTCCTGAAGGTGGTACTTCTTTTCCTGGGCATCAGAAATAAAGCACAACAAACCATTTATCTTTTAGCGTTAATGACAAAAGCATTACTTGTCAAAGACAATCTAGTCTTGAATTTGAAACCATGCTATGCCAATAAATAAATAAACTTAAGAGCACACACATTGATGAAGCTGACGTTAAGCTCTTTCGCGGTGTAGCCACGTTGAAGATTACGTCGCACATACACATCGTAATCTCGAACGATTCGTGTGATGATGTCAGAGGTCGAAATGCCCTCTGTCCGTTGGGTTGGTGCAAACATTCCTGTAGAAGCCCATAATAAAGAGATATGTGCACTAATTAAGCATGTAGCCAGTGCACTTATTACAAGGTGCCTTGCTCAAGAGCACAATGGTTACAATTCATGGATAATAAACCTAAAACCTATTAGTTTCCAGATAGACCTTTTAAAACTACCATACAATAACTCCACATTCTGCTACACAAATCCAATCCAATAGTTTTTCAATACTGGCATCAAGCCTTATAAACTAAAACTGGGATGCACAACTCTTCGGTCATTGATTTTCTCATAAAAAAAAAAAAAAAGAATTAAGACCCGTTTCTCTATTTGCTGTCCTCACCTGCTTCTTTGATGTGCTTGTAAACATCATCACTGCCAGCTGAGGAGTATGGGATGTCATCATGGGCCACAAAGTCAATCTGAGGTATCAAAACATAGCCTTTTATCAGAAACATGAAAACTCAATAAAAACTTGTGACCTTAATATGGTAACATTTTACAATAATGTTAATGCATTATTTACCAAGAGCTAACAATCAACAATATATTTATACAGCATTTATTCATCTTTTTTGCTAATGCTAGATGATAAAAATACAATTGTTCATTGTTAGTTCATATTGCATTAATGTTAAAGTACACGTATTTGGTGTTGAAATTAACATTAACCAAGATTAATAACTGCTGTTCTTTGTTAGTTCATGTTAAATAATGTAGTTAACAAATATTAACAAATGGAACCTTATTCTAAAGTGTTACCCTTAATGTTTTTAATATGTAGTAACAATTTTATAGAAGCAATAAGTAACTTGATTCTGTGCTATATTCATAATATAGTCAGGGCTAAAGGTGTTTGTTTACATTTATTACTGTTCTATTCTCAGAGTTCTTACCCGATGCTTGGTGAGGAACTCAGGTGTGAGAGTCCATGGAGCATTCCGGACCACCTCGTCCACATAGCGACAGTGGCTAATCGCATCATAGCGCTCGTCCTCATTCATGACGGTGAAGCCCTTTAACTTGTGTGTGAGGCCATCGCTGCACACTGCATTGAGGTGGAAGAGGCACTTAATGCAGACAGCTCTGACATTAACATGGGCTCTGTGCTCAATTCTCAATGAAGCCTAGTTCAATAACTGCAGCTGGCAACTTTCAGGAAGTACATTTAAAACATTTCTCACAGCACCTTTAAAAATAATAATTGTAATTAAATAGTAAGCATTAAGCCCCAACAAAGGAGAAATACAGTACCTTCAAATAAACAAAGACTCAATGATCAATAGAAAAACATGCTTATGTTAACTAAACTTACCGCCTACAATGAGGTGAGTGTTGGGGAAAAGACATTTAGCCTGCATTAGAGCACGGGCATGTCCTGAGTGGAACATGTCGAAGATACCATCAGCATACACTCGCACAGGCCTGTCAGCTAACAGGAGAAAAGAGGGTATCACATTTCATGGCATCAAAGCAACTACTAAATTTAGACACACATTCAGAACTGATAATGGCTAAATAATTTTGCATGTACACTTTTGTGTGATAATTTCAAAGAACAATTAAACTAAATGAATATTTTTTTTAAATAAACATTCCTTAAAAGATCAAATATGCACTTCCATTTCCCAGGGTTTTATTTTTGTTAAAACTGACATTTTTAGATTTACTTTTATCCGTGTCTTCATTATAATTGTTTTCCTACTTATCAACTACCTTTTATGTATAGATCTAACTGTTTTACCCAGATTTTAATATTAAAATATCCATCACAAAATAATTATTACATTATCAAAATGATGATAATCTAAAGATGGAAACTAATTCAATATTGATTGTGTGAAATGTATTTATTTATTTCTCCCCTTTTCTCCCCAATTTATAACTCCCAATTCCCACTACTCAGTAGTTCCTCATGGTGGCGCAGTTACTCACCTCAATCCGGGTGGCGGAGGACAAGTCTCAGTTGCCTCCACTTCTGAGAATGTCAATCTGTGCATCTTATCGCGTGGCTCGTTGTAGATGACAACGTGGAGACTCCCAGCACGGGAGTCTCATGCTACTCTCCGCGATCCACGCACAATTTACCACGTGCCCCACTGAGAGCGAGAACCACTAATCGCGACCACGAGGAGGTTACCCATCAGTGTGACTCTACCCTCCCTAACAATGGGCCAATTTGGTTGCTTAGGAGACCTGGCTGGAGTCACTCAGCACACCCTGGATTCGACCTCGCTACTCCAGGGGTGGTAGTCAGCGTCAAATCATGCTGAGCTACCCAGGCTCCCAAAATTATTTATTTATAAAAAATGGATGTTCTCGAATTTAGGTCATGATGAGTGACTCCAGTCAGGCTTCCAAAACAACCAATTGGCCGTTGGATAGAGTCACGTTGGGTTAACCTCCTCGTGGTCCACCTGGATTGAGGCGAGTCACTACACCACCACGTACAAAATTGGGGAGAAAAGGGGAGGAAATTACCAAGTTTAAAAAAAGTGCCAGTGAAGAGCGTCCTTGAGACAAGTGATGTGTGAATAAAAATCACTCTGTAATTTTGTGAGATTACTATGCAAATTATTATTATTTAATTTTTTTGTATTGTGAGTATTTTGGATACATAAAATGCTACCTATGAAATTAGCCTTACCAAGACAAAAGAAATCTGCCATTTTATTACAAAAAAAAACTATACATCATTTGAGATGTATTGTGGTGGCAATATTCATGTTCATATTCACTTTCAGAACACAAATGACAGAATTCTCCTGATGTTGTATGTCCACTGTTGGACATTGTTAGCAGGCAAATTAAATAACTTGTTTTAAGGGAGTGTATTCTCTAAATGTCCACAGGACCAAAAGTGCTCATAGTTAAGAAACTTCCTTACAAGCATGCTGTGATACTTTTTAATTTAGTCATTTAGCAGACACTTATCCAAAGTGACTAACAAATGATGAACAGAATAAGGAATTTATCATTCAAAAGTCCATAATTTCTGTAGTAAGTTTCTATAGTAGCTAAAGTGGTATGGTGTGTCTAGAACCATCAAATAATTGACTAAATTTGGTTTCAGAGGACAAATAACTTACGTGGAGTGCCCCTCTGAGCTTCCTCCATGGTGACACGCTGATATGGCTTATCTTCCACTGACTCAATCTCGTCTGCATATGGAGCTGGGTATTTCAGACCCTGAGGGGCGAGAAACATAACAATACCATCTCTAATCTGTACACACATACACACTCTCTTTCACCTTTATCCCACTCACCACTGTGCAACGCTTGAACTTCAGGGGTTTCTCGCCCTCCTCTGCTTCTCCATTTGATCCTTCTCTCTTTCTCTTCCTGGACTGTCGTCCTGAACAGTGGGCCTCCATTCAGGCTCTGTGAGACTTTAAAGACCAAATAACAAAACCCCAAAAAACAGTGTAAATGATGTTTAAATGGCTTATAAGATGGATATTGCAAGTCATACAGACCTTTCTTCTTTACCAGGTTTATATACTGGATGTTCTGCCATATCTCATACTTAAAGTAGGTTTCATCCTATGAAAGTGGCCAATTTCATGGTATGAATTTCATACAAGATAAATAAAAGAATCTTCTATGAATTTTGCATATACATTTATGCCAACATATATTTCTTACACATTTCAGGTAGAACATACGGTAATCTTTTCGATCTTTTGATCAATCTTTTCCATATGGAATGTTTTTTGTAAAACAAAGAAAAACATGATTTGAAAAGACATGTCCAGATCATATTTCACCCCTAAATAAAAACAAAAAATAAATTTTGGAAACAATATTTCGATTTTTTTGCATTGTGACTATTTACATGACCATTAAGCACAACTCTCATAACAGTAATGTAAGGTTAAAAATGTCTTGCTCTGAATTTAGATTTTCAAAAACAGCATTGCGACACTGTACAGAATGATTTTCATTGCCACATTACAGTAATGAGAAATATTTGGGGAAATGTGCTTATTTATCATGAAAACAATGCAAAAAAATTATAATAAATAAAAAACAGGCCTAGAAATTTTTTATAGGCTAATGTAATTGTAAAATAGAATTGGTTTTTATTTTGATGTGAAATCTATATGACCTTCTTGAAATTCACCAAAATGTTGAAAAGTATCAAAATAATGTGGCATCTAGTAGAGATCGACCGATAGAGGATTTTCCGAAATGATAACTAAAGTAGTGGAAAAGACGATAACTAACAATCAACCGATTGTTTTTAAAAACAATGTTAAAAAATATTTCCTTACTATAATGGGCACAGACACATAGAGGCTACAGGAGTCCAAAATGTATAAAATCACAGATGCAGTTTTTTGTGTAGCCAGATTTGGTGCATAAATACACAAAAGCAGGAAATACACTGAGGACTCTTATTTTGAAATGACATAGACTTGGATCTTTTACAATGCTCTAAATGTATTTACCAATATATTTTTTGTGCTTTAATGAAGATATACATTTATTTTATTTGTATACACACAATGTATATGCTGACGCTTCCATCTAGTAATATTTTTCTTTGCATGGACTCACTTTTTCAATTTAGAACACTTGATTATCTAATCTAAATAATAAGATGTGGATGAATGATGTCAATAATAAAAGATTTGTATACATCAAATCCCCATGAGGTGTCAGTAATTGCTGTTATTTTACCTCTAGAAGCCGCTGTAATACTGCAGAAACAAACCATCCAAACGAATACATTTTTTTTTAAACTCCTCGCCATTGATTTTTAGCCAATAACCGATAGTTCAAAGAAACAACTATCGGCACCGATTAATCGGTAAAAATTATATATTTTATATATCGGTCTAGCTCGAGCATTTAGCAGTGATAAACTGCAAGTCAAAATTGCTCATAAGTAAGTGTGTCAAATCAATAGTAAAAGAAAAACGCAGTTTTAAAAACCAACATCAACATGATGGTCATGTCCAGGAAGAGCCTATAGCAAACCTTGTCCGAATCCTTCCTCATTCCAATCATTCCTTTGTCTGAACACAGAGCCTTGACTCTTATCAGGATGAATGCATGAGTGACTCAAGTGAAGGGTTGAGGAATGTGCCCTGGACACAGCATTACATCTCCTATGACACGCCTAAAACTGGCACATCTACATAGGACCCTATTTTAGAGATCTGACAGGGATAACATTGAGAAGTAGATATATCCAGCAATCTAGGTTATTAAGCCAACACAAACCTTCTCTGTTTCATTCTCTAATCTAACAGCATACAGTGAGAATGAATCATCCCAAGGGCTGTAGCATGCATACTATTAACAGCAGTCCCAACTGTGCCAGTGTATGTTGCAATTACAAGAAGAATAGTAATAGATTTAGTGGCAGGGGACATGCATTACAATGCAGTACATTTCTACCAAATAAATGAAGTGCATTCCAAGTCAATGCAAAGGGATAAAGATAAATACAACTAAATGTAGGAGGTGTATGTCTGATACGTAATGAGCAGGAGTGTTTCTAAGAGTGACAGTAGTGAATCTATTTAAACAGGCATCTTGATCTCTGATACCATGTTAGACGCACGTGAGACGAGCCATAAACACTTTAATGCTTTGTTTTGGGCCAGGAAACACTCGCTGGTTCTTGTTGTCTATCTTTAGGACACATATATAGTCATATAAACACTATTAATAGCTTCTTACCCTTGTGCTTTAATGTCGTAATGGGCTGCGATGGTCTTAAAGGGATCTTTGAAGGTCTTTAAGGTCTTTTTGATGTCTTAGGTGTTGTTGACAGGTCGAAGTCTGGTTGTAGTTGGGAGTGTCTTGGGATTTAAATAACTTAATGGTGGTGATCTCAGCCCTTCCGATTTGACAGAAGCCACCAATGCGACTGGATCGACTTAATTCAGCTCCAAGATGGCAGCTAAGATATTATGATTTCAAAATAAAAGTCCGGCCATTTTTCCTGCATGCCAACAGAAAATTCAGGGATTATGGACCAAAGACGTCTGATTAAGAGCATAGTGTCATATGTATCACAAATGAAAAGAACTATTTAGTAATGACACTATTAATGAGTTGATTTCTTTCATACACCACCAGTCAAATGTTTGAACACTCTTAACTGAATTTCACAGGTGATCTGACAGGAATATTCCTGGTTCAATACAAGTTAAACTCAATTGACTGCATTTGTGTTGACTACTATACATAATAATAATAATTATAATTATAATAATAACTTCGACTCATTCTTTTCTTTTAAAGTAAGTTTCAAATGTTAAAGTGAACCACTTACGGAAGTGAATGGGTTCAATCTGTAAACATTAAAATATAATTTCAAAATTCATAAACAATATGCGTGTTAACATGATTTTACCTTGATAAATTCGCTAACTAACCTTTTCTGTGTAAAGTTATATAAAATTTTATGATGTGTCCATGATGACATAATACTGTAATGCTTTTATAACTTGTAAGATTTACATTTCATCCTTTAAACCCTTTAAAAATTGGCCCCATTCACTTTCATTGTAAGTGCCTCACTGTAACACAGATTTCTGCTTTTTTAAAGAGAAGGAAGGACTAGTCTAAATAATTTTGTGTGGTAATCAACATTATGGCACAATGCTGTCGATTGAGCTTAACTTGTATTGAACCCAGAATATTCCTTTAAAAATTCCTTTTGATCTAAAAGCTTACGCTTAAATTATTGTAAAAAAAAATATATATATATATATATATATATATATATATATATATATATATATATATATATATATATATATATATATATATATATACATTATGTGCCTATGTATGGATTTCATTACAAAACTAAATGTTTTATTAAAAAAAATGTTTTATGGATGAGTTATAGATGAAGAAAAACCAGTCAACTTACTGTTCATACACTGGAACTTCTTCAATACTGTTGAATATTAAAGGGCTTCAGGAAGTGAAGGAGTTCATGATTGTAAATACTTCATTAAGTTGAGTGTTTAGAGCTGATTCTAGGCAAAGGGTGGCTACTTCCAAGATTCAGCACCCAAGGACAAATTTCTGGAAAAAAGCCAAGAAAACCAAGATAATTACTTCAGCTTCCAGAAACACCAGAGCCACAGCCCCTCTCATCTCACACTTTCTCCCTCTTGACAACATCCCCACTTCTGACCTTGGAGAAACTGGTATACCCTGGAACAAAGCTCTCCCACTCATTTGCTGCAAGCCCCCAGGTATCACTGAAAGTCCCTGAAATCTGCAGGTGTTAAGCCGCTCCTAAAACAATAGTATATGCCATATTAAACAACTACAGACCAATCTCAAATCTTCCTTTCATAGACAAGATCATTCCAAAGTTTGTTTTCAATCAGCTGAACTAATTCTTAAACTTGAAAAGCTACTTGAACAATTTCCATTCTGGTTTCCAACAGCAGCACTCATAAAGATGCTTAATGATCATTGGCTAAATATTGATTCAGGCAAAATATCATTGCTGGTATTACTAGACCGCATTGCTGCCTTTGACACTGTCGAGCACCACAATATTCTCCTGGACAGACAGGAAAACTGGGTAGGGCTCTCTGGGACGGTCCTCAGCTGGTTCAGGTCATTTCTAAAAGGGAGGGGTTACTATATGAACATAGGCTACTATGAATCTGAATGGACATTCATGATGTGTGAAGTCTCACAAGGCTCAATTCTTGCACTGCTCCTGTTCAACCTGCATATGCTCCCACTAGGCCAAATTATGAAAAAGAACCAAATTGCGTACCATAGCTAAGCATACAACACCCCCTTTCACGAAATGGGCGATAAATCATAGACTCTCTGTGCCAGTGCATTCATTAAATTAACAGTTGGATGTACCGAAACTTCCTTCAGTTAAACAACAAGACAGAGGTCTTTACTTTTGGCAAAAAAAGACAAAATTCTCAAGGTGAACACATACCTTAACTCCAGGGGTCTAAAGACCAAAGGAAAAAAAATCAAGTCAGAAATCATGGTATCATCAAAATTCTCAATATGTAATTTTATCACTCTCACCCACCTCTCTCTACTTGCATTTCTCTGAGCAATTTGCGACTTTGTATTACAGCACTTCTCATATTACTGCTGTCATAGGATGAATCGCTTGTGTTGTATTCCGCTTTGGATAAAAGTGTCTGCTAAGTGAATCAATTTAATAATTGACATTTTAATACATTTATATATCAAAATTGTGTTTATTGTATTACTTTTTATTTTTATATTGCATTTCTTATTCTTAACTTATTTGATGTATCTTGTATTTTGGTGTATAAATAAAGTTGTCTTAACCTGCCTTACTTTCAAGAAACTAAACTATAACATAGTTTTGATTTGTTTAACTTTTTTTGGTCACTACATTATTACGATGCTTCATTTTATGTTATTTCATGATTCTGATCACTTTACAATTCTAAAATGTGGAAAAAAGTCATTATAAAGAATGAGTAGACGTGTCCAATTATGTTTACTCAGGCACTTTCATCGTCGCCTAAACTGGGTCCTTATTTCGCTTTTACACGTGGTGATGATATGTGAAAAGTCGGTTGTTGATTTATCACGCGGTCGTTAAGTGACGTAGACCAATGCAAGGAAAGCACACTTTAAGTTTGGTGGTGTAATAATTGGGTAAGTGTATAACAAAAATGTTGTATGTATGTGTTTGTTTGATTTTATGTTTACATATATTAGTATGATTATTACAAGTGTGTTTCCCGTATGTATAATAGCTTGTTAAATATTTTGCAGTCAAAGCTCGTACATGATGGCCGTTTATTTTACATGAATGTGGTGTTCGCTGATATCTTTCTGTTGTCACATTTATAAAGAGCGCGTGTATTTGACAAGCTTATTAGATGTAGGTTACTTAAGTATGATTTTAATGATAACCCATCTACTATTTCATGTATGGTAAATTAATCGTTTGTCCTGCCTTTTTTGCAGCTTTACTTTAAACCAGTGGGAAATGTAGCATGTGACAACATGCTGACTGACACCACGAGGGCCATGAGCATCAAATAATCAAAACAAACAAACAAGCAAGTTTTTGTACCATGATCAATGGAAACATGTAAATGCTTCATGCTGCTTCCCCTCCCACCATCTGCAGAAAAACAAAGATTTTTAGAAGAATATTTCAGCTCTATAGGTCCATACAATGCAAGTGAATGGTGGCCAGAACAAAGCTCCTAAAATCTCATGGAGGCAGCATTAAAGTAATATATATGACCCAAATGGTTAAATCCATGTCTTCTGAAGTGATATGATGAGTGTGGCGGAGAAACCGATCAATATTTAAGTCCTTTAGCGATATGAGGGTGAGTAAATGATGAGAATTTTTGTTAAACTAAACCTTTAAAATGTATACCTTGTGAGTTTCCGCTAAATTGATTAATATGAATGTGTGTCCTCCAATTGAACTGGTTCTCACATGAAGTGTGTGCATTCTTTGGTTAACATTTCAAACAAGGTTTTTACATGGAATCCATTCAGTCGAACAGTTCACCTGAATTATGTTGAAGTTGATTCTTTGAAGAGTCTTGCCTTTGTGTTGCCCATACATTTCCTATTAGATGAATGGGGTGTCAAATAAGGCACACAATAAATCTTGCAATAGCCAAATTTATGAGCGGACACTCTAGTTGTTCTTTTCAATTGTGATAAATCAAGGAAAAAATTTTCAAAATGACCAAATGCATTATATATTCTTTTGCTTGCATGCTTTTTCACAATCATATCCATTCATTCAGGTGACCTGGACATTGCAGTAGATGGTGGCTAAAGCAACATGGATGTCGTTGTAGGATGACAGTTGGTATGCACCTATGGATATTTGAAAACTTTAGGGGCTCGGGGCAAAACATTGCCCCCATTAGACCCAGCCTTGTTTAAAATAATCTTGCCTTATAGTGTTACCTGTTCATTACTGATTAGATGAATGTGGTGTCAACTAAGGCATACATGAATACATGATGTGGCTGCTGAAAGGCGTTTACTCCCATGCCTTTCCAAAGTTCTACGTTATGGACATTAACAACGTAAACTGCATTATTGTGCAATATATGTCAGGCATAATCCATAATGCTCTGTATCGTAATGCAAAAGTGAATCATTTTAATAACAAATTCCTGTCTGTTAAAGGATGTAAAGCCTCAAAGCATCAGGGTGATTCTTATCTGGTGAAGGTCCATTACCCAGCATTAAAGGATCAGTGCTGTGTACTGCTGGGTGTGTCAGGTGAGTTTATTACCACTGGCTCAAAATGACTTGCTTTACTTTTGGTCTGTTAATGTTTCCAATAAGATTTGTTTTATGAAAATGAATGTGATTTTTAGCATTCATATGATATTATTGTAATTGCTGGCTTAATGGTTTTCTTCTGTTCTCTTCCAGAGGCTGTGGGATACTTGACGCTTTTTATAAATAAAACCTTCACATTTGCACTTTTTTTTGTATGTGTGAATGAGTATTTTATGGACCCTTAAAATCTGTTAGAATATATTGTTTATGGGACCTTTTGTTACAAATATTTAATCAAAGTATTTTGCAATGAAAGAAGATCTGGTGGATCTATGCACTATGAGAGGGAAGTTCATGCTTTACATCAATGTATGTGAAAATTATGCATATTGTAATTGAGATGTATTTATAAAATAATGACCACTCAAATGACTTGAAGACTCCAGTCATATCAGTATTCTTTTAAAGGCTGTTTTATTCTACAGGGAGAGGGTCCACACATGGGGGCTGCCATGTTAGAATCACATGACCGCTGATTACTGCTCACTTAATCTCAGTAACCATCCGTTTGTGTAAAATAACTTGGAAGTGAATGGGGCCAATTTTTGGTGGATTTAAAGACAGAAATTTGAATCTTATTTCATAAGTGCTTGCATTAATTCTTCTGCTAAAACTTGCGTATAATTTGAGCTTGTTTAAGTCATATTTTTTGCAGCTGTTTTAGGGTTTGTTGACATTAAATCATCATGACAACGAAGTTGTAATATGTTAACTACACAAAAGTTAGTAACAAGATTTTAGTGTGATAAAATCCCTTAACACATGTGACTATACTTTTGAAACTGTATTTTAATGTTTACAGATTGACCCCATTCAGTTCCATTGTAATCCAGATTTTCTTTGTCCTTTTCTTAAAAAAATAAAGTCAAAAGTAACTTGTCAATATTATGCCACAAATGCTGTTGATTGAGCTTAACTTGTATTTAGACTGGAATATTCCTTTAATTTTTAAACCTAGACAAATTTACATTATATAGCTTTTTTGTTGACTAATATTTATTGTATTGTATGCCTAATCATATTGTTATTAGGAATGCTTAGGAGTAATTCATTTAACATCATGTAGCCTTTTAGCTTGTTCCTAACTCGATTGGGTTTCAGTTTAATTGAAACGGTTATTAGCTGCTGACATGTCAAACATATTTGGGTGTTTGTAGACTTAATATTTCTGGAATAAATGAGCAAAACACAAAGAAACTTTAAAATCATTACTGATCTCCCCTATTTGTATAAATTTTTTGCAACTTATAAAACCTAAGAATAATTAGGTAATAAATAACCCACGAGAATGCTGTGATAATGAACATAAATACAATAAAAATCAATTAATTGCAAAAAATGTTATAACTTCTCGGGTAATTAGCAACTTACTGAACTTATACATTTTTAAGCAGTTGGAAATTGTATTTCCTTTTCAATTTTGACATGTTACACTATTCATTACAGAAAGATTTTGGGAAAACTAAGATGTGGGAGTATATTGCCAAAAATAGTTGTGACAAATGGGGTGGAATGTGGTGTAAGAATGAAATAGAAATTTAAGTTGTGCTGGTTTAAGTCCATATCTACTAGCTTTAACAGTAGTAGTTTTCCACAGTAGTGTACTTCTAAATGTTGACAAAGTTCTGTGTCAGAAAATATAAGGAAATTGACAAAATGACAAATATTAAAATAAATCAGGAGAATTATCTGAATGTCATATTTGAAAGGAAAAAGAAGGGGAAGAGCAGAGATTTCGAGAACACAAATGATTGTGGCAAGACAACTACAATCATCTGAGGAAGGGCATTTAATTGCTGTTAAAAGGATTTGTCATTGTTCATACAGTTGTGGCCAAAAATATTGGCACCCATGGTAAAGATGAGCAATGAATTCTGAAAAAAAAAATCTGCATTGTTTATCCTTTTGATCTTTCATTAAAATAAAAATCACAAAAATCTAACCTTTGATTGAAGTAAAACAATTAAAATAGAGGAAATATCTAATTATTAAATACATAATACATACATATCCAAAAAGCATTGGCCATAATTATTGGCACCATTTTATTCAATACTTTTTGCAACCTCCCTTTACCAGATTTCAGCTCAGAGTCTTCTATAATGCCTAATGAGGTTGGAGAACACATGGCAAGGGATCTGAGACCATTCCTCCATACAGAATCTCTCCAGATCCTGTTGGACCATGTTGATGGACTCTCCTCTTTAGTTCACCCCACAGGTTTTCTATAGGGTTCAGGTCAGGGAACTGGGATGGCCATGGCAGAACCTTGATTTTGTGGTCAGTGAACCATTTTTGTGTTGATTTTGATGTTTGTTTTGGATCATTGACCTGCTGGAAGATCCAACCAAGGCCCCGTTGTAAGCTTTCTGGCAGAGGAAGCCAGGTTTAGATTTTCTATCTGTTGGTATTTGATGTAGTCTGTGATGCCATGTATCTGACAAGATGTCTACCTCTGGCAGAAAAACACCCCCACAACATTAAAGATCCAGCACCACATTTAACTGTGGGCATTGGGTACTTCATCATCTCTGTGCGCCAAACCCATCTCTGGTGTTTGCTGCCAAAAAGCTATTTGTTTTGTTACATCTGACCATAGAACCCGGTCGCATTTGAAGTTCCAGTTGTGTCTGGCAAACTGAAGACACTTGAGTTTGTTGTTGGATGAGAGCAGAGGCTTTTTTCTTGAAACCCTCCCAAACAACTTGTGGTGATGTAGGTGATGTCTGATATTTTTCATGTGACTTTCTGACCCCAAGACCCAACAAATTTCTGCAATTCTCCAGCTGTGATCCTTGAGGAGTTTTTGGCCACTTGAACCATCCTCCTCACTGTGCATGAAGACAATATTGACACACGTCCTTTTCCAGGCCAATTCTTAACATCTCCAGTTGATTGGAACATGTTAATTATTGCCCTGATTGTGGAAATGGGTATTTTCAATGCTTTGGCAATGAACTTTTAGCCACTTCCCATTTTGTGAAGATCAACAACCTGTTGCCTCACATCAGAACTATATTATTTAGTCTAATCCACTGTGATTGATGATTAAGGGAATTTGGCCTGTGTGTTGCCTCATATTTATACCCTTTTGAAACAGGAAGTCATGGCTGAACAATTTCATGTTCCTAGTCACCCAGTTGCACTAAAACATTTAAAATATGAATGGGAATATACTTCAGAAATATTTTACTCATAATCATTTCTAGGGGTGTCAGTAATTGTGGCCAGTGTGTTTTGGAGATAAATATTTTTTTAATAATGAGATATTTCCCCTCTTTCAATTATTATTTTTTTTTCAATTAAAGGTTCGGTTTTTGTGAATTTTTTGAATGAAAGATCATAAACGATGCAGATTTTTTTTTCACAGCCTTCTTTGCTCATATTTACCAAGGGTACACACTGTATGTTCCAAGGTATACAGATATGGAGTTTTTCATTGCAATTGACATCCATTTTTGAGAATCATTGTAAATTCAACTGTAATATTGAGCTAGTGAAATATTTTGTTGTGCCAGTGCCTCCTTTGGTATTCAGTCATTTTTGACCAAAATACATTTTCCTCATTTAATACAAATTGTTTCCTTTATATGCAATACAAGACTTGGGGACTTTTCCTCCATTTGTCATCTGAACAAACAAAAGTATGATATAAAAAAGGGGGGCTTGATTAAGACTAAGTAGTTGTAAAAACTACTGATGACACCTTTGGTTCCCTCTCGAGAGGTCTCTCCTATTGCGTAAGTAGCTTACGCTATGGGAAAACTCAGTTTCTCGAGAAATATTGAAGTCTTTATGTAAAACGCATTGCAGCTGCACAGCAGACAGCAATGAGCGAGGCAGCTCGGTCATTGGCTGTGCTGCGGCAACTTGCTCGAACCAATGACGGGGCGACTCTGAACGCGCGACCAATGAGCGCGCGCTCATAGCCCACCAAGTTTAGCGTGGCTAAGGCTATATATTAGGCGCCCCGTCATGAGAGTTCTTTAGATTTAATCTCCTTCAGCGAAGACCTTCTCTTCGCTGGATCCTCCGGATTGTTGGAGTCTTTTCGCCCGCCGTTGACAAGCCTACAGCAGGACTGCTAAGAGGACGCCGGCGCCTTCGCCGCCCTTGAAGCCTTCTGCTATGCCATCCGGCGCGATCACTGATATCCTTTTTTACTTACAAGTGTTAGCCTCTGCGGCGCTTTTGATTTAAGTAAAAGAGCAATTTTCAGGCGTTGTTCCAAATGCCTTTAACCTGCGCCTCGTGCAGAGGCCCTCTTCCTGACGGGGACCGTCACGTTATCTGCACTCGCTGCCTGGGACCTGACCACGCAGAAGCTGCTCTCATTCAGGGCGGATGCCCCTAATGTGACTCCCTGGGCCTCGCCGAGCTGCACGCTTGCTTTGCCGCCTTCGCCGCAAACGAGCCTGCTTCCACCGTGCTGCCGTCTCCTCCGTTCGAGCTGCGCAAGAAAAAGCGCCGCTCACAGAGGCTGCCAGAGCACGCGGAATTCAGTGACGTCATGCCGGGCCAGTCCCCGCATGCTTCACCACTACCCAAGATCTCCCCGCCGCCAGTCCATTTCACGCAGGCGGACCAGCACCCCTCCAACAGAGCGGTGGGTCTCGTCTCCTTCGGCGCGTCAGGGGACGACGGTGAAAAGGATGACAGTCTTTCTATTGACGCTGCATCCGACGACTGGCCGGGCTCGGCCTTCGACCCCACGCCGTCGACATTAGCGGACACGAGCACGGGCACCAGCATGGACTCTGAGATCGTCCGCATCCTGTCCAAAGCCGTTGAAGACCTCGGGCTCGACTGGTCTTCTCCGGAAGAACCCGCCCGCAGCCGGCTGGACGAGTGGTTCCTGCAGTGGCGCCGGCAGGCCCCTCGACAGAGACCCTCCCCTTTCTTCCCCGAAGTTCACGACGAACTCACAAAGTCGTGGAAAGCCCCGCACTCTGCTCGCCTGAAGACTTCTTTCTCTTCCTCGCTCTCCTCAGTGGACGGCGCGAGAGAAAGAGGCTACGAGGGAACCCCGCCCCTCGAGGAGGCTGTGGCCAACCATCTGTGCCCACCCTCCACCGCTGGATGTAAAGCCAAAGCTTCTCATCCCTCGAAGCCCTGCCGATCTACCTCAGCTCTCGCCGGCCGCGCATACGCCGCCGCCGGCCAAGCTGCGTCAGCACTTCATTCCATGGCTGTTCTTCAAGTTTATCAGGCCAAACTTCTCCGCACCATGGACGAGTCGGGACCTGAACCTGAGGCTTTCAAGGACCTGCGCAGCGCCACTGACGTAGCCCTGCGAGCCACAAAGGCCACCGCCCAATCCATCGGCCGGGCCATGGCTAACCTGACTGTCCTTGAGCGCCATCTGTGGCTGACGCTAACAGAGATGAAGGACGCGGATAAGGTGCCATATCTTGACGCGCCTATCGCTCCAAGCGGCCTGTTCGGACCGGCGGTAAAAGAGTTTGCTGAACGCTTCACTGAAGCTCGGAAGGATTTGCAGGCTATGCGTCACTTCCTACCCAAGCGCTCCAGTTCGTCTCAGAGCCGCCAGAGACCGCCTCAGCAGCAGGGTGGCGCCTCCCATCTCCCAGCTAAAGAGCAGACCTGAAAAGGACGCTCGACGCCGCTCGCATTCCGCTAACTGAAGGAAGCCGCCTGAGCAACGGGGTCCTCGGCCCAAGATCGTGCTGAACCCGGAGCCTCGTAAGTCTTCCTAGCAATAAGAAGAAAAAGAGAGAGTGCGTGTCTCGCAAAAGCCGGACCACTCTCTCTAAAACGTGTGAAACATTACCCAGTCCCCTTACAGGCGGCTGGAAATGTCTGTATAGCAGTCAATGGGCCAGTCACAGAACTCGCTCACCTGCAATCAAATGCCGTTTTAACGGCAACACACAGAAATCACAAAAAGAGTCATTTTCTGCCTGTGTCACTAAGGGGTCACGTGTCCACACTAAAGTGCGCATTCCCACGTATCAATACTGTCCAAACAGTGCCGAATACTTCCCCAGCTCCAGCTGGACGCACCATATATGTAGATCGTGTGACTATTGTCATGTATGCACCACTACACGCAAGCACTGTTCCCACAGTTATAAACACTTCCCAAGTAAAAGCGGAAATACTATAAAGGTAGCGCGCGTGCCTGCTGTCCTGCATGCACCCCTACACACAAACACTGTATGCATAGCCAAAAACCCCCTGCCGAGAGCGGGAGGCTTTATGAAAGTGGCGCGCGTGCCTACTACGGAATATGCACCCCCACCCATAAGCACTGCCCATACAGTTTCAAACAATTTTCTGTCTCATGCCGCAAGCATCACAGATGCGACGCGTGAGCCAAGAAACTCCCTGCTAAGAGCGGGAAGCTTTATGACAGTGGCGCGCGTGCCTATTACGATGTATGCACCCCCACCCGAAAACACTGTCCATACAGTTTCAAACATTTCTCCAGCTCATGCTGCGAGCATTTCGGAGATAGCGCGCGTGCCTGTAATCTCACACGCACCCCTGCACTCGGCACTCAACAAAGCTGCTCAGCGCGCACCCGCGCCTCTGACAGCTGTAAGCTCAGTGTTAGCACAAGGCAATTTGCCGGTGGGGCCCATACGTCACTGCGACATGCCCCCAGCCAGTATTCAGCCCATATCTGTGCGAGCAAAAGCCTGGGAAAAAATCCCCGACATGCCGAAATGGGTTTTGAACATAATAAAACACGGTTACTCGCTTCAATTCGCTCGCAGACCACCCCGCATTTCAGCGGTGGTCGAGACGAAAGTGAGGAGAGATGTGTCACATGTTCTACGCACCGAGGTGCTCAAACTAATAGAGAAGGGCGCTATAGAAACTGTTCCTCCCTCTATGAGCGAGGCAGGTTTTTACAGCCACTATTTTCTCGTCCGAAAAGGACGGTGGCCTCCGCCCCATCCTAGATCTCAGACATCTGAACAAAGCTTTAATGATTCGCTCGTTCAGAATGTTAACGACCAAACATATCCTCGCGCAAGTTCCCCGGGATTGGTTTCTATCAGTGGATTTGAAAGACGCTTACTTTCACATTCGATAGCGCCTCATCACAGGCCTTTTCTGAGATTCAGCTTCGAGGGACAGTCATACCAGTACACAGTACTACCATTCGGCCTATCATTGGCCCCCGTACATTCACGAAATGTATGGACGCAGCACTTTCCCCTGAGACAGCGGGAGTGCGAATACTGAATTACCTCGACGATTGGCTAATCATAGCACAATCAGAGAGTCAGTTAACGACGCACAGATCTTGGATTATCAGCCATCTAGAATGCCTGGGTCTGAGAATCAATTTTGCAAAGAGCGTGCTATCCCCCAGCCAGAATATCTCTTTTCTGGGAATAGTGATAGACTCAGTGCAGATGACGGCGCGACTCTCATCAGAGCGCGCTCTCTCTATTCGACGCCTTGCAACATCATTCAGACCGGGTGCGCGCACCCCCGTCAAACGATTTCAAAGGATGCTCGGTCTCATGGCCTCGGCATCAGCTGTACTCCAGCTAGGATTGTTGCACATGCGTCCTCTCCAACGCTGGCTCAAGAGCCGTGTCCCCACTCACGCGTGGCGCTCGGGCCACTTTTTAATCAGAGCAAATCACGGCTGTATAAAAGCCCTGACGCCCTGGAAAGCCGTCGACTGGTATCGAACCGGCGTGAGTCTGGGCGTGAACACACGGAGAAAAATGATCACGACAGATGCCTCCAAAATAGGATGGGGGCCCTTTACGAGGGCAGGCCTGTCTCCGGCTTTTGGTCAAACCCGAAAAGCTCTACATATAAACTGTCTGGAAATGAAAGCGGTCGCCTTGGCTCTCAGAGCCCGGCTTCCGTACCTGATAAACGAACACGTCCTGGTCCGAACGGACAACATGACGGTAGTATCGTATATAAATTGCCAGGGTGGACTCAGGTCGAGCTCCCTGCACTCTATGGCCAGGGAGCTCATCTCATGGTCACAGCACCACTTGCGCTCGCTGAGAGCAGCGCATGTGCCAGGCGTCCTGAACCAGGGAGTGGACATGCTGTCCAGAGACAAGGTTCTCCCAGGAGAATGGTCTCTCCACCCCCTGACAGTTCAGTGGTTATGGCAAACCTTTGGCAAGCGGAGGTCGACCTCTTCGCCTCCAGGGAAAATGCGCACTGCCCCCTTTTCTTCTCATAGAGCACGGACGCGCTCTGGCCGAGCCGCCCCTTGTATGCTTTTCCCCGATCGCGATGCTACCTCAGGTCATCAGTCGGATCAGGGAAGTGAAATGTGCAGTGCTCCTGGTAGCCCCTCTCTGGAAAAACCAGACGTGGTTTCCAGAACTGATGCAGATGATGCAATCTGCCCCATGGCCGATTCCGCTGAGGCTAGACCTCCTCAGGCAGGCCAACAGGATGATTCTTCATCCCCGCCCTGATCTGTGGGCCCTCCATGCATGGCCCCTCAACGGGTTCCTCCCCAGTGGAGTTTTGAGAACATCACGGAGGCCCGAGCGCCCTCTACGAGACGCTTATATGCCCAAAAGTGGAAAGTGTTCAGTGACTGGTGTGATACCAAGAGCTTGAACCCCAAATCGTGCGAGATACCAAGTGTACTCGCCTTTTTGCAAGAGCTGCTGGAGGCGGGCCGCACACCCTCCACGCTCAAAGTCTATGTGGCTGCCATAGCGGCGTCACACAATCCTGATAAAGGACGTTCATTAGGGAAAAACGACCTAATCATTAGTTTCCTAAGAGGCGCTAGGAGGATGAACCCCCCTCGCCCCCCCTCGGGGACCTGGCCACGGTCCTGGACGCACTCAAGAGTGCCCCGTTCGAACCTCTCTGAACCGTGCACCTTAAACAGCTCTCTCTCAAAACTGCGCTCTTGCTGGCGCTCGCCTCAGTCACCCTTCAGAGTACAGGTGATATCTCTGGCAGCGCTATCGTCCCCAGCGGACGAAAGCGACGCTAATTTACTCTGCCCGGTCAGGGCGCTCAGAGTATATTTGGAACGTTCTGCCCCCTTCAGACAGACGGAACAATTATTCGTATGCTTTGGCGGCCGCACTAAAGGTCTCGCGAGTTTCAAAGCAAAGAATATCGGCTGGATAGTGGATGCTATAGCTGGCTTATGAAGCCAAGGGCCTTCAATGCCCCTTAGGCGTCAGAGCTCACTCTACGAGGAGCATGGCCTCCTCGTGGGCGTGGTCGAGTGGGATACCCATTGAAGATATTTGTGCGGCGGCAGGCTGGGCCTTGCCTTCGACATTTATTAGGTTTTATAACCTACAGGTCCCCTCATTGCATTCCAACATTCTATCAGCCTGACTGTAGAATGGACTGGAGTATGTATATGCTGACCATTATCTCCTCCCTTATAGGTCCGTCTCTGACTGACTTAGATTTTTTATGCATATCAATACATAGAAAAATCAGTACATAAGTTATGTGCTTGTGTTTTTACAATGAGCGCCCCACCATGGACCTCCTTGGGGCAAAGGCGCTCTGTATTTTCCCATTATATAGCTCGCCGTTGGCCGGCTTGTTGGATAATCACTTTGCTTTAAGGCTCAGGCATCCGCCTCTGGTTTTATAGAGCGAAGTCAGCACGCACAGCGTATTGCATGGTGTTCCCATAGCGTAAGCTACTTACGCAATAAGAGAGACCTCTCGAGAGGGAACGACTCGGTTACTAACGTAACCTCGGTTCCCTGAGAGGAGGGAACGAGTATTGCGTAAGCTGCCGTGCTTGTGCTTGGTCAGTTTGCTTCAGTCGATTGAACCTAAAGAACTCTCATGACGGGGCGCCTAATATATAGCCTTAGCCACGCTAATCTTGGTGGGCTCTGAGCACGCGGGCGCGAAGCGCGCGCTCATTGGTCGCACGTTCAGAGTCGCCCCGTCATTGGTTCGAGCAAGTTGCCACAGCACAGCCAATGACCGAGCTGCCTCGCTCATTGCTGTCTGCTGTGCAGCTGCAATGCGTTTTACATAAAGACTTCAATATTTCTCGAGAAACTGAGTTTTCCCATAGCGTAAGCTACTTACGCAATACTCGTTCCCTCCTCTCAGGGAACCGAGGTTACGTTAGTAACCGAGTCGTTTTCATGGTCCAATTGACCAACCATTGAAAATGAATGGGAAAGACCAGAACAGACAGAAATTACAGGATGAGACTCAAAAACATCTTCAGTCCAATACATACACACCCGCTAACAAACACAAAAATGAACTGGTGAGACTAAAACACAACGCTTTTTTTAAATACTTGTCAAAAAAAGAAAAAAACACACACAAACATCCAGAAATGAAGGTGAGACCATAACACACACAGACACAATTGGAGCTCTACAGCCACGTTTTGGTCATTGTTGGCAACACTGTTATTTTCCAGCTATGACAGCAATCTGACTCACACACATTTGCAAAATACATTTTTACTAAAGAAAGTTTGAAATTGCAAAATGTTTACTCTGATTCTTCTGTTTTATAATCTTAATTTAATTTTCATAATATTGCTGTTCATTTCTGTTTCATTATAATGCATTTACATTGCATTATTGTCATTTTTATGTTTGAAATAAATTATTGGTAGCAAATGTGTATTCTGTGTCTTCTATTTGTAACACCATGGTCATGCCACTTGCTAAATGCTAAACTTTGACAAATAATAGTTTGATAATGCCTTAATATATATCCAACATATATTATGATATAAGTAAGATACAACAATCCACCATAATACACAAAAGGTGGCTACAGCCATCTACTTACTGGAATGACATGGTTTTCAAGTATTTATATTTTGTTCACCAGGTGGCATTTCTTCATGTTTCAACTCACAGAAGTGAATATGAATCTGATTTTTTTATTTTATTATTATTATTCAAAAATCTGCTTATTTGTAGATTATGGTCAAATTTAGAAATGTAAATAAGATCAAAATAGCATAAAATCCAAAAAAGAAATGCATACATGTATTGTTCTTCACGGATGAAGAAATTGTATCATTATCAAATCACTTTATTGTCACTCAACCATATACACAAGTGCAACAGTGGGTGAAAGAGACAAATGATGGTGATGAGACAAATACCAATCTACAATAAACATCAGATTTACACAACAGAATTTACATATCTAATATACAATGTAAAGTATACAACACACACAATATAGAATACACACACACACAATATAGAATACACACACACACACACACACACACACACACAATATAGAATACACACACACACACACACACACACACACAATATAGAATACACAGTATACAATAAAAATAGTATATATAAATTATACAGTAGGTTGTGTTGTGCTGTATTGTCATTCAGGCTGTCGGTTGATAGTCAGTTGCCAGTGTGTTGTTAAGAGAGAATATCATTTATGACAGTCCAGTGTAAGATTAATAAAGTGCGGTGCTGATATATGTATCGTGAGCTATCAAGAGTTCTAAAGTCTGATTGCTTGAGGGAAGAAGCTGTCATGAAGTCGGCTTGTGCGGGTCCTGATGCTGCGATACCTGCCTGATGATAGCAGTGACAGCAGCCCATGACTCGGGTGCTGGAGTCTCAGATGATTCTCCAAGCTTTTTTCACAGAGTATACTGATATAGATGTCCTGGAGGGAGGGAAGCTCACCTCCGATGATGTGTCTGGCAGTTCACACCATCCTTTGCAGGGCTTTGCGGTTGTGGGCGGTGCTATTGCCATACCAGACAGTGATGCATCCAGTCAGGATGCTCTCTAAAGTGCTGGTGTAGAACCGTGTGAGGATGTGGTGGTTCATTCCAAACTTCCTCATGAAGAAGAAGCCCTGGTGAGCCTTCTTCACAACGGCCTCAGTGTGGACAGACCATGTGAGTTCCTCAGTGATTTGGACACCGTGGAACTTGAAGCTGCTGACTCTCTCCACCTGTGCTCAATTGATGGTGATGGGGCTGAGTTCTCTGTTTTTTCTCTTGAAGTCCATCACTACTTTGTCTTAACATCAGCGTGTCAGAGTGTGCACCTCCTCTCTGTAGGCTGTTTCATCATTGTCAGTGATCAGACCTACCATCGTCATGTCATCAGCAAACTTAATGATGGCATTGGAGCTATGTGTTGCCACACAGTCATGTGTGTATAGGGAATACAGGAGTGGGCTGAGAACACAGCCCTGTGGGGCTCCAGTGTTGAGGGTCAGTGATGAGGAGGTGTTGCTGCCCATTCTAACCACCTGGCGTCTGCTTGACAGGAAGTCCAGGATCCAGCTGCACAGCGAGCTGTTTAAGCCCAGAGCCCGGAGTTTCACATCAAGCTTGGAGGGCACAATGGTGTTGAATGCTGAGCTGTAGTCTACAAACAGCATTCTCACATATGTTTTCCTTTTTCCAGGTGGGAAAATTATTAAGCTCATCCGGGAGAGAGGCAGCGGTGTTCACGGTGGAGTTTTTATTCCCTTTGAAGTCTGTGATGATGTGAATTCCCTGCCACATACTTCTAGAGTCGGTGGTGTTAAATTGTCCGTCAAGCTTGTTCCCGTACTGGTATTTGGCTGCTCTGATACTTTTGCGGAGGGCATAACAGGCTTGTTTATGCTCCTCCACATTCCTGGAATTAAAAGCGGAGCATTAAGTGCCTCACAAACATCGCTATTAATACACGGTTTTTGATTCGGGTAGATCCGCATAGTTTTGGTCGGTACTACGTCCTATATGCACTTCCTGATGCAACACGTTACGCTATCAGCATAGACCTCGATGTCATCATCATCATCATCATAAAAAGAAAGAGGGTTACACATCTGAGCCTTCCGGTCAAAAATGACCATGTATACTAAAGGGAGGTATACAATGATGCAGTCAGGGCCGTAGCAAGGTAATCTGGGCCCCCTGACTGTATATTGCTCTGGGCCCCTTTCCTATTAAAAAAATACAGTTTGGAATTCGTTGTGGGGCCCCTGGTCCTTTGGGCCCCTAGAATCGTTACCACCTTTCTCCCCACTAGCTACAGCTCTGAAGACAGTCTAGAAACGCAGCTGGTTTAGGTGAAGTTTCACACAATCATCTTCTGTCAAAAGAAATGTTCAGTGTAACCAAGTGAATGAGTGTGAGTAATATAAAACATCTGGGGACAATTTGTGAGGTGAGGTCACTGAGGTGCGTGAACAAACAAGATAGCATCGGGTCATATCGGAGGTCGCTTCACGCCTGAGGCGGAGAAAATGTAACTTTTTTCACACCTACCACCCCTCTCCGCTAGAGGGAGCGCGTCTCCCTGGGCATTCGGCTTCAATGAAAGCAACACAAAACCCTCTTTAAGGAGAGCAGGCAGACGGTATTCCTGACCAAAATATTCTTCTTTATCACACATTTCACCCTTTATTCTCTGTTTTTATAAAGCGGAATACAGTGACATGAGAACATGGATCGATAATCGCCTTTGAAACCCATCACTTCATGGAATATTTGCGCTGATATAGAAGATTATTGGGAACTCCGAAGGAAGGCAAGGCAAGAAAGGGATAAACAAAAAAATTCAACTGGCGGGTGAAAGAGGCGAGAACCCCGTTCTGGAGGGGCATCTGGGGACCCCCTGCGCTGGATGACCGCTGTTCACTTCTCCCCGGCGGTCTGCAATGGGGGAGACTAAAGTTATTTACCATCTCGACGACCAGGAAACTCCATACCTGGTTAAACTGCCCATCCCTGCCGAAAGGGTCACCCTTTTGGACCTGAAAAATGCTCTCAAGAAGCCAAACTTCAAGTTTTTCTTTAAATCTATGGACGATGACTTTGGGTGAGCGCTCTGTACATTAGTTTTACTCACAGTTCTGCATGTATTGTCGGGTTTAACGCGAAATTCTAGTCATTCATGCGTTTCTTCCCTTGTTTGGGATCGTGGATCAACTGCTATGGTCTTCCAGTGGCTGATATAACAGCCCTGTGTGTGTTGGACGCAGTGTGTGATACGAGTGAAAAGTGAACTGTGTGTGTATGTGGAGTCCTGTTAAATTATCGGCATCCATTTTAAGATTGGATTACACTTAAAAATGGCTTTTGGCCTGAAGGCACTAGTTTGGGGTGGTTAGAGAGTTGGGGGAGAACAGAGTCAAAGTGTTAGAGCTGGAGTCGGTCAGTGTCCGTCCTTCGAAAATTTACTCCACCGCGTCATTCTAAATAACCATGACGACACAAAAAAAACTCTCGAGGTTTGAGGATTTCTTTACGCTTTTAATGGTTATATCCGCTCCCTAAAGTTTATTTTATAACCTCACAGAGTTTAAAAACTTTATGGTGTCAAAATATATTAGAGTATCACCGAAACGAAAGCATTAAACTTGTACTTTGAGGAATTTTCCACCGTTTAATCCAAGCACACGTCAGAAAAGTACTTTAGACAATCTACGGATCGTGCTCGACTTTGTTCTGCGCATGCGCAGGTCAACTGCCATACGTCCCAAAACCGAACTTGTGTTTAGAAGGGTCCCTCTCTGGCCAAGTTCTCGCGCGTGCGCATTCTGTTACTACGCTTTTGCCTGTGATTATTACATTAAAAACATCAGTAATATAAAGGTTGCACTGCTTTGGTCACGATGAAGGGCAGAGAGTTGAAAGGTTTGATCCAGGTAAAATTAACTATGGTTTTACTATAGTAACCATGTTTTTTGGTGGAATAGTTTTAATGCAAATAACCATATTTGTTACTACAGTAATATGGTTTTAACATAGTAACCATGTTTTAGTGGTTACTATAAAATACCATGGTGATACTATGGTTACTATTAAAACCATAGTTAATATTTGTAAGAGAAGGTTATGTTTAGAGGTAGAGGTTGGTGTAGGGTGTCTGTGGGACTCTAAATAAACACACTGCAGCGATGCCCTGTTAGTTTTTAATTAGGGGTACAAATAGTATCTAACACTATTTGCACTTAGTGCAAACATGTTGCTATTTACACTGCAAATAGCCTCTGCTTTGTTATTATTATTATTAAGAAATCTGGTTGTCTTATTGAAATCTCATATAGCATCCCATGTTTATAGGATACAGTAATATTTTGATAAAAGTTCATGCTATTAAGGCACATATTACTTCAAATCTTAGAAATTAATAGTAATTAATGAACTAGAAGGAACTAGCTGCAGTTAAATAAAAAAAAAAAAAGAAAACAATTGTGTCCCCACGTAAGATATTCTTCACTGAGGTGGGGATGCAATCTTTGTTTATTATAAAAGTAAAACCCAGGACCTCTTATACAAGGGGCTACTTAGTTAATCTAGACCACCCAGCCAAACTCTCATTATCTCTCTTATTTGTCATTTTCTAGTCTAGGCCTTAATTAACACAGTCACCATAAACATACCTTGAGCAAATTTTTGGGACCCTAGTCTGTAAACTTTGGATATTTTCACATCTGTCTGTCACATCCAGAACTCAGTTTGTACCACACTGCACAACTGCAGTTAATTGCATTATCAAACATTTGTAGAATATATCCAGGGTTTTCTGTCAGCAGTTCCATAATTTAAAATGTTCTGTAAAAATAATTTTATGCATAAAATAATTGAATACATAAACCTTTTTTATATTTAAGGCCCCTGGTTTGGCTTATAATGTAGATGGTATGGAAGCTATACCCTGCCATAGAATAAAAAAATATAAAAGGTAATTCTGACTTTAAATCAGACAATTTATTCTTTATTTCTCGCAATTACAACTCTAATACTCGTAATTGCGTGTTTATATCTTGCAATTGTGACTTTATTTTTCATAACCTTGCAATTATGAGAAATAATGTAGAAATTGTGAGATATAATGTGCGAGATCAAGTTCCGACTTTATATTTTGCAATTTCTTCTTATCTACCATTTGTGAGAAATATAAACAAAATTGCGAGATCTTAAGTCAAAATTGTGTGAAATAAAGTCAATATTGCAAGATATAAAGTTGAAATTGTGAGAAATAAAGTTGCAGTTGTGAGATATAGTGCGTGAGATATAGTTGCGACTTTATTTCTCACAATTTTGACTTTACATCTTGCATGTAAAAGTAGATAGAAGCTTGCAATTGCGAGACAAAGTAGAAATTCTGAGATATAATTTGTGAGATCTAGTTCCAACTCTATATTGCGAGATAGGAAGTCGCAATTGAGAGATATAATATGCAAGTTTTACCGGTAGTTTTGACTTTATATTTTGCAATTTCGACATTATATCTAGAATTTGATGGGTTTGAAGTCAAAATTTTGAAATATGATGTCGCAATTGAGAGATATAAAGTCAAACTTGAGAGATCTAGTCGAAATTGAGAGATAGGCCTATAAACTTTATAAAGGTATAAAGATAGGAAGTCAAATTGAAAGAAATAGTAAAAATTTAGAGAAATAAAGTTCAAATTGAGAGATATAAAGTCACAAATCATGAGACAAAGTTGAAATTGTGTGATAGTATGAAGTTGCAGTTATGATATATAAAGTCAGAATGACCTTTTTTATATATTTTTCTTACATAGCGAGATCAAGGCACCATAGGATGGGGGTCACCGGGTCTGTTGAAAATATGCAACATATAATTCTTAACTGATCATTTGATAATGTACATTCAAATAACATTTAAACATGGTTTCATAATTTCTTATTCAGATTTGAATGCACATAAACTACTATCTGTTAAGAATTATGTTTGTGAATGACTTATCAACAAAAGTTATTCTAAAGTTTTATCTGTACCTTTATTTCAGCCTAAGCCCTAGCTTGTAAATAAGTAACATTTAGAGTGCTGGCCAGTGTTCTTGTCCTGTCTGTCTGTTACATTAGGCAAAAGAATGTTGCCTTGGAACAACTGCAGGCAGTCACTGTGGAATGCCCTGATCGCTTCTGCACTGGCAGCTTTACAACCTTCCCCAGTGAAATATGTCGTAGTTTGATCGTCCCATTCCCCTCCCTAAACTCCCACAGAAAATGTTAATTAAAAGCTTAAAGATGTAAGTCATTGAATGGCTGGCTCACGCTTCTGCCAAATGATAGCTCAATTAAATTGATCTCTGTCAACACAACAAAAATATTTTTTCTCAAATATTTTTAAAGACCAAGATTGGATTAGATGTATATCAAAATGGGCCTTTTATGTTTTTGAAGGAAAATTCTGGGTTAAATTTAATTTAAGCTCTATGGATTGCATCTGTGGATTTGATTACCACAGAAAATAATTTTAACACTTCCCACAGTTTATAAAAGGATAGTTAGCACATCGTAGGACATAGTATTTCATGTTGTGTTCAACCTAAACCTACAGTATTTAAAACCACATTTTGCTAATTCTTTTATAGATATGATGCACACATGCTTTTATGACCTTATGTTAACTGAGACTACATGTGTATTTGACTCACATCAAAGCAAAATTTACAATGAATGGTTGGCAAAAAGGTGTTTAAAATGCAAAAAACTTAGTTACAGGACCTAAGATATACACTTTCCATTATCTTATGAAGTCTCAATCAAATGCTCGCTATATTCAATCTTTTGTGTGTTCAGTAAGCACGTGCGTGTGCATGGTTATCTTATGCAATTCTGACCCAATCCTTGCTTTCTTTCATCTAATGGCATTGTCTCATTTATGTATTCTAATTTATTCCTAGACACTCTAGGCAAAAGCCAATTTTCCTTTCTTACAGTTCACACACAGGCTATGGTTGTGAAATTAGACCTGGCTGTTCTGATTTTTTTTTTTTTTGCCTTCTTGTATTTTTCATAGGGTGGTCAAGGAGGAAATTACAGACGACAATGCAAAGCTTCCCTGTTATAATGGCCGTGTGATTTGCTGGGTGAGAACACATATCCACACACACACACACACACATCCCATCCCAATTCCCTGGTGCTCCTTGCATAATAAATTAGGCTTTTAATTCACCTCATTCCCGAATCTTTGAGTGCTGGCACTGCTGTATTAGCGTTTTTCAAAGGGGCTGCCAGTTATTCCTACTTAAGGTTTTTCAGTTTGGTGTATCTCATCAATGTCTTTGGGCATATGCTGCAAAAGCTTTGTTGTATGAGCGGCTTATTTATATTTAAAAAAATGATACATTCCTTAGAGCAGCGTACAAATGCACTTAAATTAACACATCCATTTAAGCGACTCTGTTAAAAGTGGCCTTCCTCTTCCCTCCAGCGGAACAGCAGATTAGATTAACAAGAACTGGAGATTGCTGATCCATGTTTGACACTTTAAAATCCTCATGTAATTCATTGAGCAGCCAATGATCCAAGGAATGTTCAGAAATGGGAGCATAACTCCATGGGACAGTGACAGTGAGATTTACTACTGAAATATGGTATTGTGACACTTCTAGTATTGTTGGCTCCTTTATGAGACATTTCTTGTTTTTCTGGATTTGTAAGGCTCTTTGGATAAAAACATCTGCTGTATAGTTAAATGTAAATTAGATTAATGCTATAATTAATACCCAGACTCATTATTTTGGATCATTTGAAGTTCATTGAGTATTAGCTTTTATTAGTTTTTCCATTGTACTTCAACTGATGTTTATTAAGGTTTAGTTCATCTCATGTCCCGTCTTAGTAAAAATGCTCTTGTGGTCTAAAACCATTTTTCTTTTTGGATAAGTTTTAATTGAGGAGATTTGTTAGTAGGTAGTCGTGCCTAGCAAGCATACATTTTAGTCCACATTTTGGCTTCTTTTGGCAAAGATGCGTCCACTTCGACAGGATGAGAGAGTATAACTGACTTAAGTGGCCTACCACAGTTTTTGTGTTTTTATGTGGTTTTTAGGGAAATAAATTACACCACAATAATCGACTAGTGTGGAAAAAGGTTCACATCTATAGCGTCTGCAAGTGGTCAATGTATACAAAAAACGTTGATAAAAAGGCAGAAAATATAAGTTATTTCACATGCATAATACTCAGTTTTGTTTTGTGTGTGTGTGTTGATAGCTGGTGTCATCGGATGGCTCCCACTCAGATGGATGTTCGGTGGCTGAGAGTCAATCCGAGCGGCCACCGTCTCATGAGAGAAGCCAAGGCATTGGAGATTCCAGACCCCCGTCCTTCCAGTATGTTTCATTAGCAACACAGCACTTGTTTTTCTGTTCCCATATTGTGTTTCCTAATTTCTCTTCTCTTAATTTGCACTAAAATGTTTCTGTTTCTGTCATTTTTTAACATTCTCTCTGTCACAGTCCAAAGGCTGTAGGCAGCCAGCATGGAGTAGATGACGACACAGAGACTGATTCAGTGGTGTCACACAGGAGGGAGAGATCAGACAGATCACGCAGGAAACACTCACATGATCACTCAGGTATGTTTCACCACTCATTTCTTTCTGCATGTCTTCTGCCTTTTGAGCTCTACCAAATCTTATGTCAGTGAAAGGTTAATATTTAGTGGTGTTTTGCAAGCATTACTATTTTAATTGCTCATACTTGTGATTACGGATCTGAACAAACTCTTAATCCTAAATTTTACATTTTGGCATTTAACGCCCTGCACCATTTGTGCTAAAGACATGGTAGAGGTCTGCACAGGCCTTAAAATAATACCCAACCCACACCTGAGACAGTGTGACTCAACCCTACAGTACTGTCAGATTTTAAGCCCAAACCAGAAATCACTCACTCTCTTTATAATATCATCTCCAAGCAAGTATTGTTGCAATAGGCTGAATTTTCTGTAAGCATCATTGGCAACATTTGTAACAGTATTATAACCGTAAACATACATGGTTTTAACAAGGCACCGTGGCCCCTCAGTACACTAAATCTTAGTTTATCAAGCGCTGAAACTTTTCTTGGTGCAGAAAAAATTGGAATCATTTGTAACAGTCACATTAAAGGTGAAGTATGTAACTTTTTGGATGTCAAAATATGTTCTACTATCCCAGTTTATTGTTCATTGACATCTAAGAGTCATTCGTGGGTTAACCTTCCCCAAAAGCATAAACACTGAGCCTCCCAGGCACTATAAAAACAATAATTTTTATATTTTGAGCAGCCCGCTCAACTACACCCATCCCTTTCTAGCTCAACCTATAATGTGAGTTTGAGGTGTGGCTACATTTTAGGCTGGGGGAATATGAATATCCAATATCCAATTTGAAGATTTGCTAAAAGACACAGTTACAGTGAAAGGAGTAAAACCATAGTGAAACCATGGTGTTGCATGTACAAGGTGAGGAATTTACGGGATTCGATGGAGATGGCAAACTTGCCAAGTTTCTTCTCGACAGGTAAAGCTCCATTCAGGGTGTTGCCACAAAAGTTAGCTCATTACTGTCGAGCTCCAGATAAAGTCGTAAAATTCTAGGAATATGTGCTGTTACGCTTACTAGTTACCAGACGAACCATCCTACTTCATGTGCTGGATCCCCCGCACACCCAAAATCTTTGTGACACCGGTGCTAAAAAAACAAGCTAGAAAACAACAAATTAAACTGAACGCAGGTGTCTGGACATGCATTTTTAAAACCTTTTAACTTCGCAAGGTGTCTAAAAAATGCGGTGGTTTTGCTTGAGACGCTGAAGAAACAGCAAAGTGTGATGCAGCAGTCAAAGTCAAATGTCCAGCACAAAATAATGGAAAAACAGAGCAGATGCTCGCAAAACAATACAGAGCTCTCTTGCTCTCGCATTGCACACTTTCACACCGAAAGACTAAAGCCATGTTTTACCTGTCAAAAAGTTGCTGAAGCCGTCCTTCCTGTCTGTTCGGCTGCTGTCCAAAAGAGAGACACAATTGTGAAGACCTGAAAGTGCGTGATTGTTTATTTATCCCATCAAGGCACCCATTTCCATTTGCAGTTTTCAGTAATTAAAAATACATTTCGTTCATTAAAAACAGACTGTTTTGACTGCTTTCTGATGTCGTTTTAGTGTGGAAAAACTACTTTCAGGAAACAGGAAAACATCTTGATGACAGAATCACTAAGGATTTCAATCCTTTCAATTTGTGATGAAATGCAGCTGAGTGTGCTAAAAAAAAGTTCAGATTCACTTGACATCTTGTCAGTTCTTCAGTAAGAAGTGCATTGGTCACTTGAGAGAACACAAGACCTTCCTTCAGTGATAGAATTTTTTATAATTTTTGTGTTTTTTGAGTGCTTGAAGCCAATAAATCAGCAGGGAGTTCCGACGGCCAAGTGATTAACACCTACCACTGGGAGGTGCTAGTGCGCACACCGAATCCCTCTGCCTGGCCGGTGATTGTGTTAATGAAGCTAACACTTAAAAATCATTTGAAAAATCAGCTAGTGAGATGCCAGTTTAAGACATGAGTTATATCTAAAAAAAAAAAGCTGCTTGTTAAGGATAGTTTGTTAAGATCATACTTTTTTGCTGGGCAGACAATAAAATGGGCCACATATAGGGTCCAGAATATCATAGAGACTTTTGGGTTGGCTCTTTTTCCTTTTATTAACAGTTTGTATTGATTCCATCCACAAGACAGACAAACACAAAATAAAATATAGAATCAATTTTATTCATTAAACCCCTCCTAAATCTTAAATTGCATCAGACGCACCCTTGAATCTCTAGATGTAGACTTGAAGTTTTTTAGAATCCTAACTTTCTCCCATAATCTCTTGAGAGAAGTTGAAGCTCCTTTACCCAGATGATGAATTAGCAGGGAGTAATACACTGATGCCTCATGACCTTTTCTAAAAGCAGTTATCATCACTTCTAGAGTATCTGCCGCTTTAGGGGGGGGTGGGGTTGGCTCTTTTGATTTGGGCCTGTCAGCAATCACCCAGAACACCCAAGCAAACGAATAGCCACATGCTAAAAACACTCAAAACACCTTGGTTACTGTGAGGCCTTGGCAACCACCCACAACACGCTAGCATTGTGGCTGCAGGTTTTCGAGGAAAGATCGAGTTATTGATAATTGTCTTGCTTTGAGGGATCAGAAAATGCTTAAATTTGTCTGGGTTGCTCACAGTTGGCAACAATTTGATTCAAACTTGTCCCTTGAGGTAAGGTGGGAGGGCGTGATTGTAATAACACCACAAAGAATACAATTAAACACAAATGAATTCTAGCATTGATGATTCATACTCTTCGCTGTAGGAGCACGATCGAATGGCTACTCTCGTGGAGGCAAAGGAATGGATCTGGGAGGTTTTGACATCTGTGACAGCCGTTCTTCTCTCATGAGCAGTGAACTGGAATCAAGCAGCTGTTTTGACTCGGATGACGTCTCCACCAGCCGGTGAGGCTCCCAGCATTCATCCACAAATTGCCCCCACACTAGTACACAAATAATGATTAAGATTAGAGAGAGCCCCAACAGTTTAGTGAGGTTTTTCAACAGACAGCAATTTGATAAGCAATGTGTGCAAAAATGAATATGGTTTGTGGAGATTTGATGATAGGTGAATGTCAGTTTAGGTTAAAAGGATAGTTCACCCTGAAGTTTAAATTCAGTCCATATTTATTCACTCGCCCTCATGTTGTTCTGAACCAGTATGCTGTTGTTTTTAAATGGAAAACAAAGGGGATTCTTTTTTTTAAGAATCTTCTTGCAGATCTTTTCCATACAGTTCAAAGTGACCACGTCTGTCAAGCTCCCAAGAGCACTATTTAAGTAGTCCATACTTCTTCTGGCAGCCCTAGTATAAAAGAACCAATGATGTCAAACCTGGCCAGATGCTTTTAGGTGTCATTTTTAATCTGAAGGGGATCGCAAATGAAATGGGGGAGGGATTTTCAATGAATAATGACTTACATTTTAGTCTGCTGCTCATACAAAGCATATATCAGATTCAAAATAAATGGATTATATCACTTGAGTCGCAGTCGCATGTATGTATGTATTTGTTTTTTTTATTTTTTTTTTTAGGTGTGACAGTCATGAACAGTCATTGTATGGAGAAAAAAAAAAACTGTAAAGTTCTTAAAAAGGTCGTCTTTTTGTGTTTGACGGGAGAATGTACAGCATTCGACAGGTTTGAAATGACATGAGCGTGAGATAATAGTGATAGATTGTTTTTTAAGGAATGTTTCTTCCATCGGAGGAATTCAAGCTTGATGTTCCACCTTGATGCAGTAGAGAGCGGTCAGCGCTCCTTGTGAAATGTCTCATCAAACCATTGAGCAGGCAGCACAGCCTTCCACAGTCATTTGTCAAAGCTTTTGTGCTTAAAGAGAGCTGAACCGAGTCCGACAGAATGCAGGGTCTAAGGATGGGATTTTCAAAGTTTCATGCTTATAATTGGAGACGCTGAAAACTAGTGAGACGCTCCAAAAACGTCCATCTCACACTTCAGTACATGCACCAACAATTAAAATTAGAGCAGGGGGAAGTAGACCAATAATATGATTATGTTCAATGATATGGAAATAAAACAAACAAAAAAAAAGTTTTCACTTTTAAAGATTGTCTTTCAAACAATCTTTATCAGGCCTATGTATTATATTTATAATTATTTTAATTACTTTTCTTTGGGGTCCTTGTTTAGTATATACTGGTATGTGATTAATTAATCGGCACATCAATAAAAAAATATTAATTGAGAGCCCTAATATTTAGCCAATTGAGATCTCATATCTGTTTTTTCAGTTTTAGCAGTGTTACAGAGCAAAGTAGCTCATCTCGGCTAATGAGACGGCATCGCCGCCGGAGACGCAAACCTAAAGCCCAACAAATGGAGAGGGTGAGACAATGCATAGAAAATCTGAAGAGTCAAATAATAAAACAGTCAAGGTATTTGAAACTGACATTGCCTTTCTCCATTGTTCAGTCGTCATCTTTCAGCAGCATCACTGACTCCACCATGTCACTGAATATCATCACTGTCACTTTAAATATGGGTGAGTCTACATTATATGATTTTAATGTTATGAAATGTTATGTTATTTTAAAAACAAAATGTTTTTTTAAATTCTACAACTTTTTGTTAAAAGGTTAGGTGCATTAAGTGCCATCCCGCCGCTAGAAGATATAGTCCCTGACATGTAAACTAAGGTTAATAGTTGGCCACTATGTGTGCTGTACAGCTGTTACTATATTGTGTATTTTAGAATGACTAGGACTCCGTATTATTGACCATTAAACATCCAGGACTGGAACTATGAATTTTATAGTCTGCGTAAATAGAAAATGTCATACAGCATGGACACCAGCATGACAGCTTACAGCGACGAGCCAAAAAACGATGACCTCTCACAGGTTAAGCGAATAAAGTTGATCATCTCCTAACAAGGACACATATCAAGGTCTGGGTAGATTAGATGGCAAGCGAACAATCAGTTCTCGTAGTTAACGTGTTGAGTGCAGGAGAAATGGGCAGGAGTAAAGACCTGAGTGACTTTGACAAGGGCCAAATTGTTATGGCCAGATGACTGAGTCAGAGCATTTCTGAAATGGCAAGGCTTGTGGTGTGCTCTCGGTCAGCAGTGGTAAGTACCTTCAAACAGTGGTTCGAGGTGGGATAAACCACAAACCGGTGACAGGTTGTTGGGCACCTAAGACTCATTGATGCACAAGGGCAACTAAGGCTATCTCGTCTGGTCGAACCGACAGAAGGTCTAATGTGGCACAAGTCACAGGAAATGTTAATGATGGTTACAGGTGGAATGTGTCACAACACACAGTGCATCACACCCTGCTGCGTATGGGGCTGCGTAGCCGCAGATCGGTCAGAGTGCTGTCCACCATCGAAAGCACCTACAATGGGCATGGAAGACGTTTGCGTGGTCTGATGAGACAGTTTCCTTTTATATCACGTGGACAGCTGTGTACGTGTGCGGCGTTTACCTGGGGAAGTGATGGCACCAGGTTGCACTGTGGGAAGACGACAACCCTTTGGAGGGAGTGTCATGCTCTGGGCAATATCCTGCTGGGAAAACCTGAGTCCAGCCATTCATGTGGATGTCAATTTGAATGAATGAATGATGGTAGTGGCCTCTTTCAGCAGGATAAGTGTCCTGTCACACTGCACACATTGTTCAGGAATGGTTTGAGGAACATGATGAAGAGTTCAAGGTGTTGCCCTGGCTTCCAAATTCCCCAGATCTCAATCCGATTGAGTATCTGTGGGATGTGCTGGACCAACAAGTCCAATCTTTGGTGGCGCCACCTCACAACTTACAGGACTTGAAGGATCTGCTGCTTATGTCTTGGTGCCAGATACCACAGGACACCTTCAGGGGTCTTGTAGAGTCCATGCCTCGGTGGCTTGGCACTGTTTTGGCGGCACGCGGAGGACCAACAGCATATTAGTTAGGTGGTCATAATGTTTTGGCTCAATGAATGTTGAACTCGTTCTCTTGTTTTCATCTAGAGAAGTATAACTTTCTGGGCATCAGTATTGTGGGTCAGAGTAATGAACGGGGTGATGGAGGCATCTACATCGGCTCAATAATGAAGGGCGGAGCGGTAGCAGCTGACGGACGCATCGAGCCTGGTGACATGCTGCTTCAGGTGAGGACTGGAGGAGGACATGATCAGTTATCAAAGGAATCTCTCTGAGAAACTGACTTGAAAGCATGATCCAATTGTATCAGTTCAGATTTTCTGTTTCCTCTCACAGGTGAATGACATCAACTTTGAGAACATGTGCAATGATGATGCTGTACGCGTGCTGAGGGAGATTGTGCACAAGCCTGGGTAGGTAACTCTTAAGAAATCTAGCTTTACAGTCTGTTCTTCATATGGGATATGTTTGGTTGATCAACTTTAAAAAAGTGTGATAACTTCACCACTGTTTTCTTTTGCAGACCTGTCTCGCTCACTGTAGCCAAGTGCTGGGACCCAAACCCGAACAGCTGCTTCGCTTTACCCAGGAGTGTGTGCTCGCCTTTTCATCCCACACACTCATTTACACACAGAAATATTGAAATATGGATCCATAAAATTCCCACTCTTTCTGCTTTATCAGCGAAAAGCACTGACCAATTAAACTGATGAAAAATGCATCAGATAATTCTTGTTGCAAATGTTGTGATAAAGTTTTGGTGTGGAAGATTTTTGTCTGCAATTGGAGTATTTGTTTTTCTCCCATTTCGTTCCTGGTGTAAATAGATCTTAACTAACCTCAAAATATTTAAAATACAAACCATTTTAAACAAGGGTAACACATTTTACAATTACAATAATAAGGCAAATTATTGTGCTACAAAAAATGGAATCCTTGATTGCAGTTGTTACAATGTTTTGATTTGAATGTGTCTCTGCTTAAAGGTTTCTACACTAAAAAAAATATGTGTGTTGGATTTACTTAAAATATATATGTAGCGTTTTTGCATCACACTTTTTAAGTAAATTCAATGTATGGTCATTTTGTCAGCATAACTAGAAAACCTTCAATTTCAGTCAACTTTATTTACTTGAAACAGTGTCACACAACTAAGATTTAACAACTAATTACACATTGTTTCAAATGAACTATTATATTATTGTTTCTACTTAATTGAATTGGCTCATAAGAAAATAAAGACTGAGGTCAGTAATTAAACAATTGATTCCCCAAATAAGTGCAGATAAAGCTGCACTACAGCTTCACATGCAGAAGGAAAAATGAAATGGATTGAACAGGATCCAACTTCACCAAATGGAACAATAATCACCCTAATAATGACTTTACATGAAACAACTTATTACAGTAAAACAACATCAATAATACTTAGAGCTAAAATCTCTAAGAATTCTTAATAACAACTAATGAAATGCCCCAATAAGTTCCTTTTGACCAAACGTGCTTCAACTATTCAAGAACAAGGGGTTATGGGTATTCCCCACAGCCTCAGTTCTGTACTTGATCGTTTGAGTTAGTAGTACTTACATTCTTAATTTTAAACCAAAGAAGTTCAAGGAACTCACAGTTATTCTTTTACTTTATTTATCACTCTTCACCTTCTAATTTATAAGTTCACCTTCTAATTTATATTTTGTGTTGTACACTTTAATGAAAATTAAATAAAGCTTAAAATGTTAGAAATATGCAAGTTTCCGAGTAGAAGCGATTTATTTTCTTACGTTATGTTTGTTTTGACAACAAATATTTTTTTTCCAGTGTAGTTCTGTAGAAATACGTGAGGTCTCAAAAGGTTGTTGAAGTGATTTCTGTAGATTTTTGTTAATTTACTGGTTGCCCTGTTTCTAAGGTGAGCCCATCCGGCCCATTGATCCTGCAGCATGGGTGTCCCATACAGCAGCCATGACGGGCGTTTACCCCCCCTATGGCATGAGCCCTTCCATGAGCACCGTCACCTCCACCAGCTCCTCCATTTCCAGCTCCATCCCAGAGACTGAGAGTAAGACTCCTCTCATATCTCCTGCAGACAACCTAGTATAACCGTTACCTACAGCATATGAATGCTCAGTCCCAGTTTCTCACCAGACTGCAATAAATGTAACCTCCTTTGAAAACTTTGTGTTCTTTTCTCCTGGCAGGATTTGATGACTACCACCTGTCCATCCACAGCGACATGGCAACAGTTGCAAAAGCGATGGCCTGTGCAGACTCAGGACTAGAAGTTCGAGACAGGATGTGGTTGAAGATCACTATAGCCAATGCTTTCATAGGTCAAAACTGCCTTTCATTTGCATGGATATTTTACATTAGTTGTTCTGAAACATGAACTTTCTTTATTAGTAAGTAGATTTGCTGTGTGCCATTTTAATGTATGTGTGTTTGAGAATGTATTTAGGAATAAGTGCATCATTTAGGACAGTGCCCCTTTAATAAAAAGTACATGTATGTGTTTGTTGGGATATAGGCTCAGATGTGGTCGACTGGCTGTTTCATCATGTGGAAGGGTTTGCAGATCGCCGTGAAGCACGCAAGTACGCCAGCAACCTGCTGAAGGCCGGCTTCATCCGCCACACTGTCAACAAAATCACCTTCTCTGAACAGTGCTACTACATCTTTGGAGACCTTTCTGGCAGTAAGTGCTTTTCTTCAGTTGATTCAGTTGCCATCAATTACTCACCATTATGTTTTTCTAAACCCGTAGGACTTTTTTTCTTCACTGGAGTACTAATTAAGATGTATAAAAGCTGCTCTATTCCACACAATAAAAGCATATAGTGACTATGGACTGTCAAGCTTCAAAACCACTTAAAAAAGCACCATAAAAGTATTATAAAAGTGATCCATACAAATTGTACACTATATTCCAAATTTGCATTTTCAATCTTATTGTGACAAGTCATGTCACACCAAGTTTGATTTCATTGACTTTTCTGGAGCTTGACAGCTTCGTCACTTCACTTTCACTTTATGGAAAAAAGTAGCTCTGTGATTCTTCAAAACTGAAATAGGGTTGAACAGAAGAACAGGAATTTGGGGGCTAACTCTCACAATGGAATAATACAGTCCTCATTTGGTACTTGACCATTGTGTTTCAAATGAAACAAATGCATTCTTTCATTGTAAACAATATGGATATTTATTTAAACCGCTATTTCGATTTGAGTGATCATATTCCAGTTGTTGAATTTATGATCACCAACTGGTTCTTGAAATATTCTTGGGAGGCAGAAGCACTAACATGCACTCCCAGAAAGGTCATTTTCTCTTTGATTATGTAGCTGTATAAATATTAAATTGCTGTGTTTAGTTTGGTGATGTCAGAAAATGGGAAAATCATGTTTCTAGCTCACCAGAGCGTAGCCAACTGTCATAGTCCAATACTAATTATATTATTAATTATCAATATACAGTATACACTCACCTAAAGGATTATTAGGAACACTATACTAATACTGTGTTTGACCCCCTTTCGCCTTCAGAACTGCCTTAATTCTACGTGACATTGATTCAACAAGGTGCTGAAAGCATTCTTTAGAAATGTTGGCCCATATTGATAGGATAGCATCTTGCAGTTGATGGAGATTTGTGGGATGCACATCCAGGGCACGAAGCTCCCGTTCCACCACATCCCAAAGATGCTCTATTGGGTTGAGATCTGGTGACTGTGGGGGCCATTTTAGTACAGTGAACTCATTGTCATGTTCAAGAAACCAATTTGAAATGATTCGAGCTTTGTGACATGGTGCATTATCCTGCTGGAAGTAGCCATCAGAGGATGGGTACATGGTGGCCATAAAGGGATGGACATGGTCAGAAACAATGCTCAGGTAGGCCGTGGCATTTAAACGATGCCCAATTGGCACTAAGGGGCCTAAAGTGTGCCAAGAAAACATCCCCCACACCATTACACCACCACCACCAGCCTGCACAGTGGTAACAAGGCATGATGGATCCATGTCTCATTCTGTTTACACCAAATTCTGACTCTACCATCTGAATGTCTCAACAGAAATCGAGACTCATCAGACCAGGCAACATTTTTCCAGTCTTCAACTGTCCAATTTTGGTGAGCTCTTGCAAATTGTAGCCTCTTTTTCCTATTTGTAGTGGAGATGAGTGGTATTCTGCTGTTGTAGCCCATCCGCCTCAAGGTTGTGCATGTTGTGGCTTCACAAATGCTTTGCTGCATACCTCGGTTGTAACGAGTGGTTATTTCAGGCAAAGTTGCTCTTCTATCAGCTTGAATCAGTCGGCCCATTCTCCTCTGTCCTCTAGCATCAACAAGGCATTTTCGCCCACAGGACTGCCGCGATACTGGATGTTTTTCCTTTTCACACCATTCTTTGTAAACCCTAGAAATGGTTGTGCGTGAAAATCCCAGTAACTGAGCAGATTGTGAAATACTCAGACCAGCCCGTCTGGCACCAACAACCATGCCACGCTCAAAATTGCTTAAATCACCTTTCTTTCCCATTCTGACATTCAGTTTGGAGTTCAGGAGATTGTCTTGACCAGGACCACACCCCTAAATGCATTGAAGCAACTGCCATGTGATTGGTTGATTAGATAATTGCATTAATGAGAAATTGAACAGGTGTTCCTAATAATCCTTTAGGTGAGTATATACACACTGATCAGCCACAACATTAAAACCACTGACAGGTGAAGTGAATAACATTGATTATATCATTACAATGGCACATGTTAAGGGATGGGATATATTAGGCAGTAAGTGAACAGTCAGTTCTTGAATTTAATGTGTTGGAAGCAGGAAAAATGGGGAAGCGTAAGGATCTGAGCGACCTTGACAAGGGCCAAATTGTGATGGCTAGATGATTGGGTCAGAACATCCCCAAACCAGCAGGTCTTGTGGGGTGCTCCCAGTATGCAGTGTTTAGTACCTACCAAAAGTGGTCCAAGAAAGGACAACCGGTGAACTGGCAACAGGGTCATGGGCGCCAAAGGCTCATTGATGTGCGTGGGGAGTGAAGGCTAGCCCGTCTGCTCCAATCCCACAGAAGAGCTACTGTTGCACATATTGCTGAAAAACGTAATTCTGGCTGTGATAAAAAGGTGTCAGAACACACAGCTTGCTCCATATGGGGCTGCATAGCCACAGACCGATCAGAGTGCCCATGCTGTGCCCCTGTCCATTGCCGAAAGTGCCTACAATGGGCACGTGAGCGTCAGAACTGGACCATGGAGCAATGGAAGAAGATGCCTTGGTCTGATGAATCACGTTTTCCTTCAGATCATATGGACTGCCTGGTGCATGTGCATTTATCTGGGGAAGAGATGGAAGCAGGATGCACTATGGGAAGAAGACAGGCCAACGGAGGCAGTGTGATGCCCTGGGCAATGTTTTGCTGGTAAACGTTGGGTCCCAACATTCATGTGGATGTTACTTTGACACATGCCACCTACCTAAAGATTGTTGCAGACCACATACACCACTTCATGGCAACAGTATTCCCTGATGGCTGTGGCCTCTTTCAGCAGGTTAATGCACCCTGCCACACTGCACACATTGTTCAGGAATGGTTTGAGAAGCATAACAAATAGTTCAAGGTGTTGGCTTGGCCTCCAATTTCCCCAGATCTCAATCAGATTAAGTTTCTGTGGAATTTGCTGGACCAACAAGTCCGATCCATGAAGGCTCCACCTCACAACTTACAGGACTTAAAGGATCTGCTGCTAATGTCTTGGTGCCAGATACCACAGGACACCTTCAGGGCTCTTGTGGAGCCCATACCTTGACGGGTCAGAGCTGTTTTGGTGGCACGAGTGGGACCTACATGATATTAGGCAGTAGGGCTGGGACAATGACGTCGACGCAAAATATGCGCGTCGATTAGTCAGACCCAAAACAAAGATGGCGGCGCCGGAGAGTAGTAGCAACACGACTATCAGAAGTGCAAGGCACTCGTTCCTCTAAAGTATGGGAATTCTTTAATTTAAAAGGAAACAATTCCGTCATATGTCGTCTTTGCAAAATGGAGATGGCCTTCCATTCTAGCACCACGGCCTGAAGAGGCGCCGCATGCACGCACGCACGCACGCACACACAGTATTCTTAAGGTGAACGGAAAGTGTCAGAGTGTAAGTTGTTATTTGCATGTGAAGGAAGATGCTTTTTTTCAGTATGTTCAACATAAACGTTGAATTCTGAATGTTTATTTTCATTATTTATTTTTTGTTGGAAAAGCACTTTCTGTATTAGCTTAAAGCCACCAAGTTTACATTGGTTACTGTATTCTTTCAATTGCTCTAAACAAGTATTTTGGGTGACCTTTTTATTTTTTTATTGAATGCTAGACATCAAGTTGTTATTTTATTCTGAAAGAAGAATTACAAGATGCACTTTTTTTCAGTAAGCTAGGCCTATGTGTTTTCAAGGCTTCAAGGTTTTATTGAATGCTACCTCTGACTAAGAATGCATTACTTTGCACTTGTATAGTCTTTTATTTTGGAATTTTAAGAGCAATAAACATATTGCAATGTTAAAGAATTCATTTTTTTTCCATTCAGATATGTAAATCAACATGTATAAATTGCTATTAGTCAATTAATGGGGAGATAATCGAAATTGAATCGGACTGGAAAAATGAATCGTTAGATTAATCGATGTATCTAAAAAATAATCGCTAGATTAATCGTTTAAAAAATAATCGTTTATCCCAGCCCTATTAGGCAGGTGATTTTAATGCTGTGGCTGATCGGTGTATACTGCATATATATATATATATATAGCAATTCTATTTATTATAATTACTGATTATTATAATTATTATTATAATTATAATGTATTATTAAATGAATTATTATAATTATAATGTATTATTAAATTATCATATAATTAATTATCTCTGTTTGGGGCATTTTTCTGCAACTATTGATAAATGTTATGTTTAATGCAGTAACTGTTCTAACAAATTCAGCAGTAATTCGTTAGACTGATTCAAACTCCTAATCAGTCGAACTTATTTTTTGACTTATTCATTAAAAGAGCTGACTTCATTCATTTGTGAATTTCTTATTTCTTAGTTTTTTGTTTTTCTGTGCAGCCAGTAAGGCAATGCAGCAATAGAAAGAGTGATATATATTTATTGTATTCATATTATATTGTGGTACCCATTCTTTTTTTTATATCTGCACATTTAATTCAGAATCACAACTTTAACAAAAATATACTTTCATTTGTGCAGTGCCACAGATGAATGGCTATGCAACAAACGCTGTCATTTATATCACAAAATAAGTTATTTTCTGTTGTGTTTGGCACTCTATCAATCTGATGGTGTTTTTTTGTAGATATGGCTCACCTCTCTCTGCATGACCACGATGGGTCGAGCGGGGCATCTGATCAGGACACTCTAGCTCCATTACTGCACCCCACTGAAGCTCCCTGGCCTACAGCGTTCCCTTACCAGTACCCCACAACACATTCCCACCCGGAGCCAGCTCACAACTACTCTGAAGCAGGTGGAGGCAGTGCAGGCAGCCAGCACAGTGAAGGTGAGACACATTTTTATTGCTCATTTCTCAAAACCCCTAAATCATAAACATTAAACCTCAGTGTGCAACTTGTGCTGCATCATTTGTGCTAGGGATGTGAATGATATCTCAAATCTTGTGGTTTATTGAGAAGAGTGCAATTACTTTTCTAAGCAAACTGACTTAAAGGGGTCATGACATGAAGAATAAGAGGTCATTGTACTATAAAAACATACTTTAAGTGTCAGAACTCAAAACCTAGTCCTCAGTGCAAAGAGCGCAATTGTTGAAACCAAGCTGCCAAAATGACTCGTTCTCTACTTCCTCCACAATATGGGGTCACACTGGGGTAGACATTTGCATCTGACATAGCCCACCCAGTATTGGTGAGCAGTGAGATGATAAGTAGAGAGAGCAGATCAGTCAAGAGCAGAGAGCCCATCAGAACAGTGGATGTTTACGGTCAATTCTTAAAGGTGCATTTAGTCATTTGGGGCTAATTTAAGATGTTTTACAAAGTGATGAATTAATTGTGTTTTTGTAAATAGTGATCTGAATGGTATACATTCGCATGAGATTAAGACTGCACTCTATACTAATAGTTTTCTATAAAAAGTGTTTTTATTATACATGGTGCAGGTCACCCCCCCCCCATCTACTGGCAGGTCATCCCCACCTTCTTGGAACTGGGAGGGGACAAGGAGAGGGAAAAAACATAATAAATGCTGTACTTGTATGCCATAACGCGATTGTACCAAAACACTAATATTTAAAAAGAGAGGGAAAGGGCCAACGTGGAGCTGCAGCAGGAGAGAGAGAAGAATAAAATTATAATTTACTCACCGGTTATCTGATACGCCTTAGCCTGGTCCTCGGCCACTCCTCCACCCTCTAGCGGATGGCAGCCATGCCTCCCCGGGTGGATCGGAGGCTGTCCTCCGGCCCCTGGTGGTTGGAACACCTGCCGCATTCCGGTGGATGGAAGGGGTTTCCCCCACCCCTGGCAGCGGTCTTCTCGCTCCAGGCGATCGGCCAGGAGCCCCTCCCCGCTCTCGGTCTCAGACCCCGCTGTGTTTCAACATCTGGTAGGGTCTGGTAGACTCTGGTAGCTGCCCGTAACTCACCTTTATCCCTCTCGGGCTAGATCAGCCTGATTGGGGCAGGGTGTGCAGAATCACGACAGCCCTCTGCCCTACCACAGGCATACAAGTTTCCCTCAAACTTTTTAAAATGATGTGTGTAGTCAACATATTAGTAACAGACAGTTTTCAGCTGTGTTTACAAACGCAACATGTATTTTTATTTTCTTCTATCACAGGTATAGTAAGTGGGACCCATCTACTGCCATCTCAATGAAATTGCACATGTCTTCATTCGTTGCTTGGCACAGCGATTGTTGTGGATTCTGTGTTAACCATGACTTTAGTTGCTTGGAAACATAAAAAGTTCACCAAATACAGTATTCATGGACATGCAAAATTTGATCATCAAAAACAATTCTAAACTAATCCTTTAATGTGAGTAGACATGAGGTGCCACATAGTAGAGCTGCAGACGCGATTATTTTAAATGACAGTAGACCATAGCGGAGAAATACAGAAAGTAGCAATATTGATGAAAACTGGCATCTTTTGCTAAAGACCATAGCGGAGAAATACAGAAAGCAGCAATATTGATGAAAACTGGCATCTTTTGCTAAAGACCATAGCGGAGAAATACAGAAAGCAGCAATATTGATGAAAACTGGCATCTTTTGCTAAAATATACAGCAGAAAATGAGAATACATCTTCATGTGTCTGATATGACTGACAATTCAGCTAAGCCAGGTTTGTGACTGGACAATTTAATGTTTATGCCACAAAAGCTTATGATCTTATCCATCGCAAATTGATTGGATCATAAAAAGTTGACGTTACATATTAGAGTGAGCCAGCACAGCTAGCTTGGCATGGTCTTGATATGTAGGACCATGTGATACAATCTCATACCACTACTGTTTATAAGTAACACCTCGCTTGTCATCTTTAGGGAGCAGTGGTTCAAACTGCAGTTGGAGCCGGACTGAAGGGAAAACAGCAACTGGAGACTTCAGGTTGGGAGGGGGCAGCGAGATGGGTGATGCACTTGAGTTTGACTTCCGCAGAGACAGAGCTCCTAGTGAGCGCTTAGCGGCGCCCCCCAGTGAGGGCAGCGTGCGGAGCTCACGATCTCACAGCTACAGCCTGAAGCAGGGATCAACACGAGGGTCTCCAGGGTCTCCATCCGGCCGCCATCTCGCCAACATTCCCCCCGAACTCACCGGCTCACGCCGCTCTTGCAACACAGCCAATGGGGAATTCTTTGTCGACATCATGTGACTGTTTAGAGCAGAAGTGCCCAAATATTTTTTGCCTTATGGATTACAATAAACTGACCTACTAGTGCAAGCAATTAGAATTAGGATTAGAGTTGACCGAGAGATCAGTAGCTTGTGAACCCCAACATTATTTAGGTTTTAGAAATTAGTATACTAAAACTATAAGCAACATCAGTTGCTTGCATTCTGCCTCTGAAAATTGTGTCATCATCTACTCAACCTCATGTTCTTCCGCATGACTTTCTTCTGTGGAACACAAAAGAAAATGTCACCATTCACTTTCATTGGATCTTTGTTTTCACTGAAAGTGAAAGGTGACTGAGGCTGTCATTCTGCTTAACATCTTTTGTGTTTAACAGTAGAAAGTAAACCATACGAGATTGAAACACCACAAGGGTGGCTAATAAACCATTTATTTTGGATGAATTGTCCCTTTTTTATGAAATCACTTCAAAATAGCAATGTATTGGAAACATATCCTTTTATTGACAAAAAAGGAGACATTTTGTGGGTAAATAGCAATAATTCAATAGGATTTAGTTAAAAACACTATATCGGAGTGAGGATTCAAGGTGAATGTAGTCCAACCAAGGGCATAAATGTTAAATTTTGAAGAGCAATTTGTGTTGTACTCTTTTTTTTTTTTCTGCCTTTTACATTTTTACTCAGTAAATTTCTCATGCAGACATTTCATTACTCATGGAAATTGTATTTACTGAGAATATATTTTTCAGTGTTTGGCAGCAATTTTGTATTGGGAGAAATTTTTTAAGTACCATGTTAAGGAGATTTTCTTTCTTTTTTTGTTTTTATATAAATATAGTTTTATTGTGACAAGCTTGGAGTATCCTTGCGTTTGTGTGTTTTTGGTAAATCTGTTCAAATAAGGTTCTAGGATTAAGAATGCGTGAAAGAATGTGACATTTCTCTTAATCTGGAATCCAGATGTTTCCTTGTTTGTCTACATCTATTTCCATTGTTGGCAAATATTGACGTTCACCAACCTTTCTAAATTTAATTTCTTGAGCTTAAAAAGGCAGTCTGCAAGTATTGTTTTGGGAAGAAACAAAGTAGCCACTGCATGCTAATATTGCCAGTAGTATTTTGTAGAATAAATTTAAGTTACAGGTTTATATTGAGGATAAGTATTGAACATTGATTTTTTTAGCATATTCCCTAGATTATCAAGTGGACAATTAATTCCACTGAAACAAAGATAATCCGACTATGGAGCTTCACCTAGAAGAACTGTCATGGGCTTTCACATTTGTGTCGGGACATGCGTTTTACATAATGTATACAATTTATCAAAACAATATTTATTGGTGAAAACAATGTTGACCAACATAAAAACAATAAAACAACAATCCGACTGTAACGGTGAAATTTCTTTAGCTGGTGCGCCAAGGTAAACGGAGTGAGGGTCAGCTAATGAAAGAGAGGGAGAAATGGAGAGTTATAAAGATTGCAAGGAGGAGTTTAAATGATTCAGAATAATCATTCACAGATAATTTATGGTGATTTGAAAACCCAGCACAAACTAATATGTCAATGTGTATGTGTGTTACTCAAAAAACACTTAACTGAAATCACAATACACTACTGTTATGTGTTTGTTTATTTCAGGTGCAATAAGTCATTTTATGTGGTGTTTGGTAAGACAAGCATCACTATTACTCAAATCTAAACATTTTAGACTTTGGGATCTAAACAAAGCTTATGGACATTTAGGCATGAACTTCTGTACAGCTTGTGGAAAAACTAAAATAATTAGCATTTAATTTAAAGGTTAGTTGTTTTTAGAGATTTGAGGTTACAGAGTGCTGTACACAAGCTTTAAATCATGACTGCACCACTATAAATCCTGAAGATGTCAGTATTTATAGGGAGTAAATATTAGAGATTTCATAAAATATCCACAGTCTAGTCAGCTCTGTTGATGGCTTGAAGCCACAGCAGTCTACAAGAGGCATTGATCTGTTTCTCACCCACACCTATCATATCACTTCAGAAGACATGGATTAAATCACTGGAGTCTTATGGATAAATGTTTTGCTCCCCAAATGTGAATTTTGGGCCTTCAAAGTTCTGGTCACCATTCACTTGCATTGTGAGGACCTACAAAGCTGAAATATTCTTCTAAATATCTTTGTGTTCAGCAGAAGAAAGAAATTTAGGATGGCATGAGGGTGAGTAAATGAGAGAATTTTCATTTGAGTGAACTATCCCTTTAAGAATTTGTCATCGAGTTCAATTTATGCCTTTTCCTCTTCCACTTATTCTAATTAATTGTTTTGTCATTGTTTTTATTTTATTTTTTTCTTCAGTATTTGTTTGAGTTTTTTTATTGTTTTTATTTTATTATTAAACATTAGTCTTTAAATGTTTTTACCCTCTGGTCTGTGAAGCACGTTGAACTGTACTGTATGAAAGGCGCTATACAAATTAAATTATTAAATTCTATGAATACAATTTCAAATCTCTTTATTCATTATAACCTATAATTAAGTATAACGATATGTTATGATTTGTCTGAATGTACTGTATTTACATTATTGTTCAGTTTAATCTTTATTATAAGACCAAAGGCAACATTGGTCTGTGAAAACAGGACATGCAGCAAAAACATAATACACTGACAACAATAATTGCTTAAATGACCACAAAAGATGTCATCCAGAGATATTCAGTAATAGAAACAACTTGTAACTTTAATACATTTTTAACTTTAATAACCTAAGTGAAGTGGGAACTGAGAAATATTTCCCAGTTGATCTTTAGTCTGGAAATACAGTAGCAGATGCCAGAGGGAAGGACAATTAACCCACAAAACATATGCTAAGCTATTCTGTTTTGTGTCTGTGATTCACCCACCTTGATATACAATGCCCTTTAAAACATTTTTGGCATAGATTACTATACCATCAGCAAATAGAGAAGCAAAGTACAGACTCAATATAAGATGTGTAAAACATTGTCATTGCCTACTGATTTTAAAAGAGCCAACCCTCCTTAGACAATAGAAGTACTGCTGGCCTTTTTTGTATTTACGTCAAATTGCAACTCATTGTCAATAAAAGTTCCAAAATATCAGTAGTGGCTTGCTTCCATTCCACATTGTGCATTGTGATGTCACTTACTTGTTTCTTTCAGACCAGAGATTTTATGTTAAAATTAAGTCATATAATAAGAGCTTATACAGTTTATTTTGAAGTACAAAAGCCAAAGTTTACTTTGGAAAAACAAAATCTTACTTTAGGGTTTCCAGTTTGTATTGTTCAGTCCAGCAGTGCGCAGCTTCACTCCTGAATCCTGCAGGTTAGTTTCACTCAGGTCCAGCTCTCTCAGACTTGAGTTTGAGCGAAGGACTGAAGCCAGCGCTGAACAACTTTCCTCTGTCAGACTACAGCCATTCAGACAGGAAGAGAATAGAATCAGTGTAGAATTGTGGAATTTACCTAAAATTAACTAGGTAACTAAATGCATGCAAAATGTGTTGTACTACTCTCCATGATGCCAAACAAATAAACGAAATAGAAACTTTTTTGCTTTTTCTTGATAAAGCAGTGTAATCCAATATTAGTTTATTCATACAGTGGAACAGATTGATGGATTTCTCTGGAGAGAGATTCTCTCTGATCTTCATCGTAATGTACTTAACTATTTCCTGTTTGCTGTCAGAGCTGCTTCCTGTCTACACCAGAAGATCTCATAAGATTGTCTGATTGGACTCCAGTGAGAGACGCAGAGGAAAAGGTCCAGGTGTCCATTCACTCTCTGTAAGGCCTTGTCCATTTCACTCTTCAGGAAATCACTCATTCTTTACTTTTTGTTCAGAAACTTGAATAAAGCAGCGAGAAACTCCTGAATACTCAGATGAACACAGCTGAACACCTTCCCCAGATACAATCCAAACTCCTCTCTGAAGATCTGGGTACAAACTCCTGAGTACACTGACGCTTCTCTGACATCAATGCAGCACTCTCTCAGGTCCTCCTCATAGAAGACCAGGTTCCCTTTTTCCAGCTTTCCCAGTGACAGAATACTCTTTCTAGCCTGCTGAAGATCCACCTCACATTTACCATCAAATGTGTGTCTTCAGTTTGGTCTGAAAGATCAGGAATTGTGTGTGCAGTCTTGGGGATCTCTGCTTCACCAAACAGGGTTTCTAGAACCATGGCTGAAATCCAACAGAAGACTTGTATGTGAAACATGATGTACATGCTTCTTGATTTCATGTGTGTGATTCTATTGGCCAGACTCTCATCATTTATTCTCTTCCTGAAATATTTGTTCTTCTGAGGGTCATTGAACCCTTGTACATCTGTGATCTGGTCAACACACTCAGGAGGAATCTGATTGGCTGCTGCTGGTCGAGAGGTTATCCAGAGCAGAGATTCCCCTTGATTTTCTTCAGCCCATTCCAGAATGAACTTCTGCACATAGACTATTTTTCCCAATACCAGCAACTCCTTTAGTCAGCACAGTTCTGAAGGGTTTGTCCAGGTAAGGCTTTAAATATGTTATTGCCTTTGATTGGTGTTTCCGGTGTCTCTGGTCTCCTGGATGCGGTCTCAATCTGTCTCACCTCATGTTGATTATTGACCTCTCCACTCCCTCCCTCTGTGATGTACAGCTCTGTGGATATCTCATTCAGAAGTTTTGAGCTTCCATGATTTGAGATTCCTACATTCATTCTCTTACTTGTATCATTTAGTCTGGATTTGTATTTTTTCCAGACACAAAAGGGCAAGTATTTATGGACTCCATGATACAGATCACCATGTAAAATCATAAATTCCATGAGACAACTCAAATAAATAAAGATAAATCCATGAACATTAACATGAGATGAACAAAAAAGGCTTCATGATTAAGTGTTTTTGAATATTATTTAACATGTAATATGTTTCCTTTAGTACATAAATTGCTGCGTTGAATTGAATACAACAAATGTCAAAATTTAGAAATTTGTTCTGAATATGTTTCATGATGAATAATGCCCACTGTGTGTTTCCTCTGAACCTTAAGTGATGTAATAGTCACACGACTCCAACTGGTGTGTAATGTGTTAGCGAGGTCTGTCTGCTTCATCTTCCTCAGGACGTCCAGTGTGATCTTCAGAAGCCCCTCTCTCAGAGCATGCTGGGGAATCTGGGATAAGTAGTCTCTTGAAGCTCTTCAGCTCTTTCTTCATCAGAGAGATGATTTTGTGCTCAAGCTCCTGAAATAACTAAAGCTTCAAACAATGAAGCTCCATTCAGTAACAGAGAGACTGAACAGAAGGATCAGTGGACAAGAGTCAACGAGGACTTTATTTCTGCATTACTACCTGAAAACTAATAAATATCACTGGATTATATCACAGCTGCTGCTGATATTAAACACAAACTGCAGTGAAGCATCAGACAGCAGCATGTACAGATACTGAAGGGACTGATAGAAAATATACAGAAATTAACATGATGGCAGTTTGACTACATTTTAGGTAGCCATTAAGTAACTTTCTGCCTACCTTAATTTAGTCAAACTGCTTCTGTCCAGGTGAGATTGAGACTTTGGCTCTTTCTGTTTGTTACTGTGGTTGTTCAGAAATGTATTGTCAGATTTTCTAAAATACTGTATCTATTCAAGCATTTAATACACAACTATCAATCCCACACACGGGGTGTATTTGTCATTAGTGTAAATTACAGAAGAATACAGTATGTGCACATCACTTTTCACAGACTGAATACAGACAGACAAACTGATTTAGTGTCCTCACCTCACATCAGTACAATAGTCTCCAGAAACAAAGACAGGTTAATGATCCATTGATCAATCACTCTTCATGGAAACAGCTGGTTCTGGAGATTCTCCACGAATCAAACTGAAACACAACAGCATTTAAACTAATTAAAAATCTTTTTTCCACCAATATCACCCTTTAATCTCTTCTTCCCATTCAGGAGTCTATCTTTCTATAGTTTAGAGGTATAACAGAAAAAAAAAAAAAAAAGTTTGTGTTGACAATATAAAGATATTATTCTGACCTGGGGATTTATATAATTACATAAGTTATTTTACATTAACAGACATTTATATTGCGTTGACTTTGAATTAGAAAGTGCATTGTTATGCACTTCCAAAAATAAGCTTGCATTTAGCTTACTACTTTTTTAGCTGAAGTACATTTCTGTACAGCCACAACTTCTAGCTACAAAAGCTTTGTTCTTTCCATTTTTATTACCAAGGGGATATTGCCCTTTTGTTTAATAAACAAAATTTGTGGAAATGAACTTTTACTGAGATTTAACCTTTGACAACTACCCCGGCCTCCCCTCTTAAAGTTCTCACCTCTTTATTGTTTTTGTTTCACTTTCTCCACAGAGTGATGGCACATTTACAATGTTGATTTTATAACTGCAAAGGAACTGAACACACCTCTTCAGATAAAACCAGCAAAAGTCTCAGTATTTGTTTGTGCTGCTGTGGTTTATCTGTGTAAGTGTTAAGAACTGGTTATTTGTTTTAAAACAGTGAAGATTTTAATGACTAATGTTGACATGTGAAATTTGATCTCAGCTTCTCAGTACTCACCTCTCTAGTTAATATTTATTTAGCATTTTACCTTTATTGGATAAGTCAGTAGAGAGAGAGGAGAAAAGAATATGGAGAAGATGGGATTAAGGATCAGAAAAGGACCTTGAGTAAGGACTCTCTCAGGTCAGCCCGGATGCTATTGCACCATATGTCAGCATACTTGCTCACAAGGCTACAGATATAACCACAGAAGATCTTCCTTAATAAAGAGTTTGAGCATATCAGAATCAGCTTTATTGCCAAGTATGCTTACACATTCAAGGAATTTGTCTTGGTGATAGGAGCTTCCAGTGGACAATAGAAAAACAGCAGCAACACATAGATAATAATAATAAAAATAAATACGTACATACACAGACACACACCTTCATACTGTAACGTTTGGTGTCCAGGAGTCAAGAGGAGACGCAGGAGTAGGAACTTTAAATACTTTAATTACCATCACTGGCGTGGTACAAACATAACAATACAATTCAAGGACTGATAACTATTGACAAAACTAGAGGGTATATATACACTTGGACCTTAATAAGTGAATGACATACAGGTGGGGATAACGAGGGAGCGATCAGGGCAGTGACTTTTGGGAAACGTAGTGCAGGAGAGAACTTCAAAATAAGAGTCCTTGAATGTGGTGAAGACAGACTGTGACACATACATACACGCACATACGGAGTGCAAATCTAAATCTCTTTTTTCCTTTGTATGTAATGGCAGAAGAGGATATGTTAGATAATATAAATAGACTAAACTGTGTATTGCACATAATTATTGCTCAATGGCGGTTCTTGTGCTCAGAGCTCTGAAGCGTTGGCCAGAAGGCAACAGTTCAAAAAGGTATTGGGCTGGGTGAGTGGGATTCAGAGTGATTTTTTCCTCACTCTGGAAGTGTATAGTTCTTGAAGGGGGGGCAGAGGGCATTGGGGGCCTTAACAAAATCATTAGTTTACTCAAGTAACCCAAACAAAAACGTTAGGTTACTTAATTACCCCAGTTTTCAGAAACCAGAGTGAGGTATCCAATTACATATGCCCATCTGACTGAAGGGCAATCACTCTGACCAATCACAGCTTATAATAAGGATCCCAACCCCTTCCTATATAAACTGCTGTGATGGCCTGAAACGGAATTCAGAAGCACACCCTTCTCCTATGTAATTCAATAAGGTAAGCTTGGTGAGAACTTGGGGTTATGTGAGTAACCTAACATTCTCTTTTAAACATTTGCTCGGAAACCCACAATGGGAAAGATTTGGCCAACTCGTATTGCATGCTTTCCGAAGCCACCGAACAGACCCGGAAATAATGAAAGACAACCTCTAATTTCTCCAAAGAACTGACCTTCAGAACTGCATGAGCCATCGATGGTGCAGAGACATTCAACAGGTAAAATCAGATAAATACAGAATATGTGGAGATGCTCACCGTACAAATATCTTCAACAAATATCCCCTTGAACAACGCTCACAAGTCTTTGTTTTTACACTGGTCTCAAACGCCTCGCTCCTTTCATAAAGTGGCATATCAGAGGGTGCCGCCCAAACAAAGTCCCCTCTAAGCCCACATGGCAAGCTGAACAGGGGCCAGGTAGACCTTAATAGTGGATATTGCCAATCCTTGAACACATTCCACTTAATACCATGCAAGGAGCGTGAAGACAGAGCTCTAGCACTTTGGATAGTATTTATAACTTCTTGTGTAAGTCCAAGCGTTTTCAAATTTAACCATTCACAAGCCAAACCTGAAGATTTGCCTGTTCTGGGTGGGGATGAAATATCAGCCCGTTTGCTTGAGACAGAAGGTCTCTGCATGACGGAAGGACCAGGATTTCCCCTGTAGAAGCTGAACATTCTCCGCCAACCATAACCTCCCTGGCCAACGGGGACAATCTGCCTTCTCTTACCCTGCTTAAGGTGGGAGAAAATAGACTTAGAGATGGGAACGCATATAGCAGCACGGCCGGCCACTGCTGTGCTAGTTCATCCACACCCAAAGGTGCATTTTCATCCTTGAGTAAGAAAAACGCCCGACAGGGATGCGTACGTTGTTACTTCCTTTCCCAAAGACCACCCCCCCCCTCCCCCCCACTGACAATGGCGATGCCATCAAACCCATAAGGTGGAGACAGGTTCTGAATGACACCATACTCCCCCTTGGAGAGAGACACTGATGGGAGAGACACTGATGAAATATTATTTTTCTTGTGGGGTTGATTGATGCAACGGGCTCGAGATGGAACATCATAGAGAACTATAAAGCCCCGTACACACATGCAGCAACTTTATCGTTTGATGTCGCTAGTCTCTGCACTGTGAAGTTGCCATTGGGCATCCCTACTGCTGTCGCTCTAACGTTTTTGGTAGGCTGCATGTCTGGTCATGTCTTTTGAAAATATAATCACAAATTATGGCGTTTTGATAGTACAACTAAAATGTAATTCTAAGGAATTGATAAGGAATCAGTTCTATTGACTCTAAAAATGCATAGATAAATGAACGAACAGGGAGGAGGGAGGCCTTAGCACTCTGGGGTTTTGTAGTCCTGGCCGCATTCACAAATTCGAAAAGGAGCAGGTTGCAAAGGGGCAGGAGGACACAGAGTTTGCTTATGTGGCAGACAGATGTCGAAAGCCTCCTCTCCTTTTAAAGATCGCATCTCTGTCTCAATGTCGCCACTGATGGGCCGCACAAATTCCTCGAATCGACCAGCGCATTGAGAAAATCAAATTTATCTCTATCCCCAAGGCATGAAAGATTTAGCCATAGAGATTTCTCTCCCACAACCACGAGAGCCGTTGCTTTCTCCCAAATGCCGGTGTAAGAGCCAAATAGGAATTAGTTCATCTGAAGTAATAGTTAAAAAGTGATAAAAAAGGGAAACTATTTAATGAAAATTCATTGGAAATGTATTGGTTTAAAATGCATAATTTAGTAATGTTTAGGTATGATAACATTTCAGTGTTTGAGCTTCCAATCAGATAGTATTACATCATAGCGTATTATGGGATGTAGTTTTTAGTTTGAAGTTAGAGATGTTGGAAGCAACATACATTTTTTTGACCGTGCGTACCATGTCTATGTAATTTTACGTTAAATAAGTAAACATTTAAAAAGAAGACCATTTGGTTTGCTCGTGTTTCAAATACTGGTTGTAGTAAGACTGACTTCAAAAGGTGGCAGAAGAATTAGAAGCAACAAGACGCCACTACAGCCGGATTAGGATAGCCAGACAGAGTCGAGTTAAGTGCCCCACTCCTCCAATAATTCAGCATGAAAGGCCATCAACAATGAAGTTGCGTTTAGAGCCTTTACAGACAGCGCCAATGATTTATATATTTTTTGGTAAATGGGAGCGAAGCGTTACATTTTACCGGAAAGGAAGGGCTAGCAGAGGAGAGAGTGGTCTGCCTGTTCCGATGCAGGTGGTGAACCACTGACTGTTCTACCGTGGGTGGTTTAGAGAGCCCAAGCTTTTCCATATCGCTGACATCAAGCGATGAATAACCCTCGACGGGCACGCGATGATAGAAGAGCTTGCCCCACGAAAGTTTCAGCTACACAGTAAGCAAATGTTTAGCTGGAGGAAGGCAAGAAGGGAGCCTATTCCAATCATTATCTTGTTTAAATCCCGGGTCAACTGGAGTCGTTGGACAAGCAAAGTAAAGCTTAGCTGTGGCACGTGGGGGTGGGCTCCTTATTATAAGCTGTGATTGGTTTGCCCTTGGGACAGACAGGTTGTAATTAGTGCTTCCCTTGTCAATCTGAGGTGTTCCCATACAGTGAGATACAGAGTGAATGTTTTAAAGAGAACCTACTTGGCGGTCTCCCACCCTATATATTAATGATTTGTGTCGGGGCGTCAACACACCGCTCAAAACGGCAGAGAACATTTTATATTGACTTCAGCACTGACACTGCCCGCCTAATGATATTTTATATTTGAATAGTCCGGTAATCATTGTCTGATGCTTGGAAAATTAATGGAAATGTTGAAAATGTTCAAACTTTGAGTGAAGCACAGTGCCGGGGGCAACAATTTGAAGACATCTGATATTGGAGATGAGCAAAAAAAAAAACAACGTCCTCCATATGTAAACACAAACATGACGTAGACAACTGGGTGATGGATGTCTGCGTGCTATCAGGGGTATGTTTGCCAAAATGCCGACATCCTGTCTTGGCGACGCCCCGTATTCAAGCGCTCAATACGTCCTGTATTAAAGGCACCGTGTCCTGTAGTGAAGCCTCAAAATGCTCAGAGGGGTCCCCCTGGTTAGACAAAGTAACACCCCTGGGCCTCTTGACTGTACACGCACAGAGCACGTCATTAGGAACACATGTACACCTACTTATTTATGTGATTGTCTAATCAGCCAACCATGTGGCCGCAGTGCAATACATAAAATCATGAAGATATGAATCAGGAGGTTCAGTTAATGTTCACATCAACCATCAGAATGGGGAAAAATATTTTATCTAAATATTTAATCGACCATGGCATGATTTTTGGTGCCAGATGGGCTTGTTTAAAGATTTCTGTAACAGCTAATCTCCTGGGATTTTTAAGCACAACAGTCTCTAGCGTTTGTTGTGGAGCAGCAGTTCTGAGATTATGACGGACTTCAGAGGATGAAATGATGCCAACTCCAACCTGCATCACCTCTGTCTATTTATGGACTACGATCTTGAAATGAAATGCTTAGACTAACTATTGCCAACAAAAGCCTTCATCAGCCAATTAACAAGGACAATTGCATCCATGTGAACTTCTGTAATTAATCAAGATGGACTTCAAAGACTTTGGTCATTAATCTTACAGTTCAAACACAATCCATGTTTGTACAAACCCTTAACACTTACTTAGTTTAATAATTTTAAACCATGATTTTAAAGGTGGGGTATGTGATTTGCAAAACGGCCGGCAGATTTTGAAAATACACAACTCATAAGGTCCTACCTTCTCTCCTCCAACGCTGGCCCTGACTCCACCCATTCGAAAAACATGGACGCGCAATCATGCACGAGCGAAAACTCAGATGCGCGAGAGCGAGCCAGGCTAGCATAGGTTGGAGTTTCTGCATGACGTCACCATTTACCTGCTAAGACCGTCAACATGGCACAACATTCAGCGTTAAGTTGCACCAGATATTATTAACATTCAACAGTCACATAAATCATTAGTATTGTTAGAAAATTGATGTTTTTGAAATGTAAATATATATTGTATAAATATAAAATATATAAAAATATATTGGACGTCCTGGTTGTCACCGAAGTTTATGGCTAAATATAGGGCTGACCGATATAACGTTATCAGATGAGATTGTTATGCGCATCTCGTCAGTAAAGCACATAACATAAAGTGCATTCATTGATTAGTAAATCGCCATCAGCTGCTTTCAGATGGAGCGGCGTATACTACACAGAGCCGTAGTTCACTAACAAGCTGGGCCGTGATAATGAAGGGTAAATTGCCCAGCTTGTCAGTGATGAACTACAGCTCTGTGTAGTAAATGCCGCTCCATCTGAAAGCAGCTGATGACGAACGGGACACGCGCGCCAGGGTGGTGGGGGAGGGGGGCATGGTACGACCGTTTGATTGACACATTTTCTGTCCAATGATTCTAGATGGTCTTGAAAATGATCGGCTGGAGTTTTTCGAGTCCTGCCCGTTCCACAGATGATTAAATTGCTTAATTTTCATTTCAGTGCTTCTAATTTACAGCCAGTAAGTGGGTTAGGAATAGGATTTCAAGTTATTTTGAAAAAATGGTCAAAAAAGAAAATCACATACCCCACCTTTAACTATACATAAGTAATATTTACATTACATTCATAATGTTAGCCAGAGGGGAACTGGCCCCCACAGTGAGTCTGGTTTCTCCCAAGGTTATTTTTCTCCATTAATCTACATCTTATGGAGTTTTGTGTTCCTTGCCACAGTCGCCTACAGCTTGCTCACTGGGGTTATTAATACAATTATCATTTAATAATTTTTACACACTATTAAAAATCGTATTTTATCTAAATTACACAATGATGATTAATCGACTTTATAGACATTACAGTTTTATCATCTGTTAATGCTGATATTCTGTAAAGCTGCTTTGAAACGATGTGTGTTGTGAAAGGCGCTATACAAATAAAATTGACTTGACTTGACTTGACAGAAATACCTTGTTGTTGAGAGATGTCAATGGAGAATGGCCAGACTGGTTTGAGCTGACAGAAGGCTATGGTAACTCAGATAACCAGTCTTTACAATTGTAGTGAGCACAATATCATCTCAGAATGCACAATGTGTCGAATCTTGAGATGGATGGGCTACAACAGCAGAAGAAAATGTCAGGCACATTATTAGGACAATAGTCATCCAAGAGTATATTGCTCTGGGCTCCCAATTATTTTTAGAAATACAATATAGAAATTGTTGTGGGCCCCTTGAATCATTACCACCTTTCCAGTACTGGCCCTACATAATGAATGACATTAGGGGGCCTCCCTTCCAGAGGTTCAGTATAGAGTTTTTCAGGTTGGTGTCCAAAACCCAATAGAAAATTTGCATTTTCATCCCTAAGGAATTTCCTATGGGTTTTAAAATGGAAGTTTTAGATTTATTATTTTAATAAGGACAATGCTTAAATTACTTGAGGAGACTTTGTTTTTAAAAAGTGCATTTGACAGATGTCTTATGTTTGGGTGAGATTAAATGTGGGTAGCCTAGCTCATTAACACTCTGGGGGGAAGTGCTGCAAAGAAAGGGGTTTGAAGGTGTGTGCTGTACAGGGTAAATTTGGGTCTGGGACTATATTGATTATCTTGTCAAGTGATGATGTAAAGTGAATGCAGAAAATTATTTTTATTCTGTTGCTCCGGTGCACTAGACTAGGGAAACCTGTCCCATATCCCCAATCACTTTAGACTTGAGTAGTGTGTGCCCTGCAAGGTTGGTTGGGTGGGATGCAGGGCGGGGCTGCTAGTTAACCCCAGGGAATCACTTGCAGCTAAAAGTATGGTGTTCACTGCAAGGTGGTCTATGGAATGCAGGGCGAGCCCTTGGTAAGAGTGTTCACATTAGCAGAACAACAGATATTTCCCTAAACTTAAGGATTTAAAATGCTCTTTAAACTTGAACTTATCAGAATTACCATTTCTGAATTGAACTCTGTACAATTGGTTTCCCAAAGAAACTGATCAAAGTTGTCCCTTAAGAGTGTCAAAACATGTTTTGGCAGGGCGGAGGGCGGGGCCGGGTTGTGATCCTACACACCCGGTCCCGTATCAGGCTAATCAAGCCTCCTGAGAAGGATAAAGGTTGACTGCAGAGGATCGTGCGGGAGAGAGAGATCGTTTACGGACATGTCCATCATGTGTGTGTTAGTCTTTTGTTTAAGTTTTATATTAAACTATAATTTATATTGACAAGCCGGTTCTCGCCTCCTCCTTTCCATTGAATGCTTTACACTGGTGTCAAAGCCCGGGAAGGAGGAGGGATACCCGTCGCGGAGCCCTCAACACTGCCGTCCACCCAGGGGAGCGCCGCTGCCATCCACCGGGGGAGGGAGTAGACCGACCGCCCAGACGCGGTGAACGGCCTCAGTCCGCGAGGCGAGTGGGGACTGGACTTCCCGACCGCCTGGAGCGATGGAGCCGCTGCCAGGGGCGGAGGAGAGCCCTGCCATCCCCCAGAAATGTGGAGGGGTCGATGGAAGACCGCCGTCCGCGAGGGGAGGAGGGAAGTGTCTCCCGACCGCCTGGAGTGGTAGGGCCGCTGCCAGAGGCGGAGGAGAGTCCCCACGAGTCGCCGAGAACGCAGAGGGGCATTCTTTCCGCCGGGGGTCGTGAGTCTGACTCCGGTCTGCCCGGGGAGAAGCGGCTGTCGTCTGCCTGAGAGGGTGGAGTAGTGATCAAGGACCATGCGACGGTGTATCGGCAAGTAGGTTTTTTTTTTTTCTTCTCTCTCTCCTCTCTCACTGCTGCTCTGTGTTGGCCTTTTCCCTCTCTTTTAAATTTGACAGTGTTTTTTTGGGGGGGTACTACACTGTTACAGGAAGTACCCCCCCAGAAGTACCTCTTGTCCCCTCCCTCGTCCAGGTAGACGGGGATGACCTGTCAGCAGATGGGGCTTAGGGCACGCCCTCCCCCAGGGAAAGGGGGGGGGGGGTACGTCATCCTGGGGGCTCCCCAGCCTGAGAGAACGAGGGAGGAATGTGGCAGGGCGGAGGGCGGGGCCGGGTCATGATCCTACACACCCGGTCCCGTATTAGGCTAATCAAGCCTCCCGGGAGGGATAAAGGTCGACTGTAGAGGATTGTGCGGGAGAGAGAGATCGTTTACGGACATGTCCGTCATGTGTGTGTGTTTGTCTTTTGTTTAAGTTTTATATTAAACTATTATTTATATTGACAAGCCAGTTCTCGCCTCCGCCTTTCCATTGATTGCGTTACACATGTTTTATCTGAACAGCCAGCCAAGAAGAAGGTACAGAAGAGCAGCACAAGTAGTAGGAAATAACTTCATAAACTCAGTGTTCCGGACCGCTTCATTTACAAGAAAACAAGAAAGAGTGGTGAATTTTTTGAAAACATTTGAACACAACATAATTACACATATAAACAAGAAAAGTTTATAAAGAGTCATTTTGATAATTTGCACACAGCTTCCGTTAACATTTACAACCAAAGTTCATTGTAAAAGTTCACTGTTGATACTAGCATCATTATTTTGATAATTACTTCAGCAGAGTGTATTTTTGATTTTAAAGAAATAAAAATTGTCACCATTTTCTCATTTTGTTCCAAATTACCATATTGTTCCAATTATTTAAGCTTTTATTTTTTTGTTCAATGCCATTATTTGAAATGATTTCTCCATCAGTGTCAAACCTAACCCAATCCAAGATTTTCAGTCAATGACGACTTACAGTTCGGTCTGTTTCTCACACAAAGCTATTGTATGCCTTTAAAAGACTTGGCATATCATAAGGTCTACATTTATGATGAGTTTTTTTACATGCTTTTATTTTTTGTCCTTTTTGGAGCTCGAAAGCCGTAGTCACTTTAAACTTTCCTTGTGTTTTCATTTTTGGGTGAACTATTTCTTTGAGATCAGCACGAGGAGAATGAAGACCAAAGGAAAATCATCTTTTGAAGTGTTACATTTGAAAAACATAGAACATTTTAAAGTATGTTTAGTTATATTAATAAAATACACAAAAATTGGGTGGATTCATGCGTCTGTTGATCATTAGTCATATTTTGCACAGATGTAGCAGAGTCCAGCCCTAGTAGTAAGTAAGTAAGACTGCTCTCGAGGGTCCAGCATCTGGTCTGGCCGGTTAGTTGGCTGAGGTGTAAGAGTGTACTTCTCTAAAAACACCAGATCACTGGATGACCATGTGTTTGGTCAAAGTCTTTGGTCAAAACATTTTGTGTGTGTGAAATTGGGTGAGGAAGGGCGGTGCGTTTTTATGATAAGCATTGCATGTTAAAGTTTAATGGGGGAATTCATTATGAATGAATTGTGGTTGGTAAAAGCATTGCTTATTTACACGTGCTGGTTCACTAAAGGAATTATGCATATCAGGCATTTTCGGCACACGCACCTGCCGTTGACTGTGCTAAAGGGTATTACAAAGAAACCATAGTGTGCATGCATCCGTTGCACAAAGTACACTTTGATTTTCAACATGCTGCAATGTCTTGCGCACAGCGCAAACTTCATCATCAACAGAGAATACCCAAAAGTGTTTTTTCAGACACTTGGACAATCCGTACATCTTTGTGTGTTGTTGGCACATACACCTGCCATTGACTTTACTAAAAGAGTATCGCAAAGTAGTCATGGCGTACACGCATGGAACACGTCCGTATGGCATCATGGTTAAAAGATTATACAGTGAAAGGCTGAGTCCTTGACGCTGCATGAGACTTAGCGGCACATGGAAAGAGGTGTAGGTCTGGTTATGTAGCTGTGTTGGGTTGGTTGGGATCCTCAAACAAACTGAAATGTTTTGACAGAGCCCCAGTGTTTAAACTTATCTGAGAAATCATTCTACAAATGGTTTATTTATAGTTAATTCTGCATATTAAGCTGGTATATAGGAAAATATTTAAACTTTGAAAAAATTACATCACCTTCAGTTTAAAGTTTGAATGTACTTCACCTGAATGCGTTCTGAAATGCAACTTGAGGTTGGTCTTCCCCCTGAACTCTTTCTTGCACACTTGACACTGATGCACTACTGAAAGTGTGTCTTTGTCTTTACAACAACAGTGTGATTGTGAAGTCAAACTGGGTGAATGTTTACATGCCTTCGCCAGATCTTTTCTCCCAGGTGAATACTTTTATAATGGACAGTCAGGTGATCGGCCTTCACACTGATGTGCTCTCTCCCCTACAAATAATATAGGACTCTAGTATCATACATGAACTTGATCACTCAAAAATGGGCAATTTATTTGGAATTTAGAGAATTTAGTTTAAGAGGGGAACAGTAAAAATAAAAAAAATGAATTTTGGTCTTTAGTCAAAAAATGAAATCTATTCTTATACTAAAAAGTACCTGTGTGAATTTTTTTGTGTTTCTTGAGATGGCCATGGCGAATGAAAGTTTTGCCACATTCCTCACATTCATAGCTTGTCGTCATGGTGAACAGGAAGATGGAGCCTGAAAAAGAGCTCATAACTCTCTTTCTGAACGTTTAACGCTGTAAAATGTTACTCCCAATCATGTAATGTTGATGAAATGTTTTGCTTTGTGCATGTCAATTGCTATCTCACATAAATATATTTAAATATATAAGGCATTTCATCAGAAAAACAATGCTAGTGAAGATTATCAATATCATCAGGTTAAAGCTAAATGTTATCATCATAGTAAATTAAAAGATTCCTGTTTAATTCCTGTTGTGTACAGGGAGAACTTAAGCTTAGAAGCGATCCAATTTAAAGATTTTGTCACATTGTTTATTCGCTCAGAAATCGGTTTGCTGATGGTAACAGTGTTTCATCTTACATACAGTAGTTAAAACTTTAACAGACCTGTATGAGCTGCCATGACGGAATCTTTGTCCACAGATGCTGCACAAGTAAGGCTTTTCTCCACTATGGATCCTCAGATGTTCCCTAAAGGTTGTCCTAAAAATGTGTTCATGGATTAAATGAGGACAGCTTGAATTTAAATACAACATCCAACCGATACTTTCACAGTATTTACAAAACACCGGCCCAAAGCATAAGCGAAGTAAGCGGCTGCTTAGGACCCCGTAGCCACCAGGGGGCCCCCAAGAGCACATGAAATGACAGCTTGATTTTGTTTTTGTGATATACTGTCAATGAATGGACAATGGTAAATTTACAAAAACGCAATATTTATGTTAACGGGCTGCAGGATGCAAGCACATTCAGACAGCAAAACAGCAATGTCACAAAAAAGGACATCTCTGGTGCAGAGAAAAGGAAAAAGAAGAAAACAGAAGGATGAGATAAACAGCAAGATAAAGGTATGTTAAATAGCTAGGCCTTGTTATGAGCTAACATTAGCTGGCTAGTTAGTTAACATAGCCTTTGTAGCATATCTTCTTTTTTAGGAAAGTTTGATTAAACATCCGTAAATAGCCTTGACATCTTAATATATTATAGTACAACATATTACTTAGCTAGTTTTAGATTAACGTTTTTGTCTTCTGTGTAAAAATAACTTTCCTGGGTATATATTTTTGTAATAAAAATAAGCTTCTGTTCCATAAACTTGGTACTGATAACAACTTAACATTATTTACATTAGTCTACCATTTTGGGGTCTTTGCTATTATATTCCAATATCATTATGCCTCAGTTAGCTAGTTATAGATTAAGAGTTGTTGTTTTAGGAGTACAGATGACTTGCTGCTGTGTATAATAATTTGTGTTGAGAAAATAACATTCTGATCTGTCAAATATGTACTCTTATGAAACTTCCCTATGAGCACTGTTGACATATTTTGGAGGTGGGGCACAACCAACACCACCTGCCCCAAGTGCCAGTGCTACAGCTGATGATGATTTTTCAACAATACCAGATCAATATATTTATATGGATAAACCATGCCTTTTGTGAGACCTTTTTTTGTTTTTGACAGACAGTTGCATTACCTTCTAATATGACATCTAACATGGCTAGCTTTTATTATTTTATATATCTTTCATCAGGTGCATCCACTGCAGGCGAGGAGCACTTCCCAGCACGTGCATCCACTGATCCTACTGTTCCTTCCATGTCTGTTTCAACCTCAGCGGATGTGGCAAGTTAATAGCACAGCAGCCTTTGTATTTGCTCAGTTACTGTAGAATATCCTGAGATTATTATTTCTAATTATAATTATTAATGTAATTTCCTTATAGGTCCTTCTACTTCTGTGGTCATTGGGATCGATGTCACATCTACCCCCTTAGCAACTTCCAGCCTACACCATGGCTCAGCAGCTCCTCCAGTTGACCCAGCTGAGTTGTCATCTCTCCGGTCCGACTCAGAAAGGACTGATCTGGTAAGCAGAGGGCCACTCCCTATAAAGGAAAACTTCACATTCCCTGAAAAACCTGATGGCCGAAGCTTCCACTACCACTACACCTACAGAAAATAAATGAATGGGGAATAATGTAAGTGGAGCTGGCTCACTTATTCAAAAAGAAATTATGCAGTCTGCAGCTTCTGCTGCAAATTGTTCTCTAGGAAGTCCACAAAACTGGTAACAGGCTTGATTGGTGGAGTGCTGCAGAGATGGTTGTTCTTCTGAAAGGTTCTCCTCTCTCAGTGTGACCATCACCTCCCTGGTCACCTCCCTTACTAAGGCCTGTGACAGGGCGGAGGGCAGGGCCAGGTCGGGTCGTGATTATACACACTCAATTAGCCCTTATCAGGCTAATTGAGCCTCGGAGAGGGATAAAGGCTGATTGCGGATGGTGGTGCGGGAGAGAGAGAGATCGTTTACAGACATGTCCATCAAGTGTGTGGTTGTATCTTTTAGTTTTTAATTAAAATATTATTTATATCGTCAAGCCAGTTCTCGCCTCCTCCTTTCCATTGAACTGCATTACACTGGTGCCGAAATCCGGGAAGGAGGAGGGATAAGCCACTACCGCCCACCCCAACGGAGCAGCCGCGGCCGTCTGCCGAGGGACGAGGAGCCTGGAAGTGGAGGAACGGCCGACCGCGAGGGGAGAAGGGGCTCCTAACTGACCGCCTGGAGCAGTCAGGGTCGCTGCCAGGGGCGGAGGAGTCCCCTACCAGCCGCTGAAATGCGGCGGGGTTTGAGACTGCCGATCGCGAGTGGGGAGGGGCTCGCTGCCGACCGCCTGGAGCGGGAAAACCGCTGCCAGGGGCTGGAGGACTGCCTCCAATCTGCCCGGGGAGGCGCAGCTGTCATCCGTTAGAGGGTGGAGGAGTGGCCGGGGACCAAGCTACAGCGTATCAGAGAACTGGGTTTTCTCTCTCGTTTAAATTTTAGTGTTTTTTTGGGGGAGTACTACACTGTTACAGGAAGTGTATTCCATTTTGGAATAAGGCTGTAACATAACAAAATGTAGAAATAATTAAGCGCTGTGAATACTTTCCGGATGCACTGTATATATGTTTTGTTTTTCTGTGTTATATATGTGAATAAATAAAAAAAAAATACAAAAAAAAAAAAAATAATAAATGTAAAAATTATTTTGGGTGAAGTGGTGACTGATGACTGTGGACTTTATGCAATATACAGTCATTATTATCTCATTTGATCTGTTCCAGTTTAGCTGTTTTACCTTTTTTTCAGTGAAGGCAGCTATATTGTTTCATACACAAAGATCCATTTGCACTGTGTAAGAAAAATAATCTTGATATTATAAAGACAATGTTATTAATTTGATGATTTTGTTGTATTTCTTGTAAGGGAAAAACTAGATATGTATACTGTATGTGTTGGGTTTGTATGTTAAACATATATGTTTAATTAACCTCACCAATAACTAACAGCCCAACATTTTTCGCAGACTGCTTAGTGGCCCTTGCGGTCCCCTTGGAGTTCACAGACCCCAGTTTGAAAACCCATGGTATAATTTAAGACTGTCAACAAGGGTTGAATTTCCAAGCAGTTATTACATCTTGTTTCTTTTCTGCTTTAGGAGTTTGCAGTGAGGAGAATATTAATGACTGTGATATGATCACATGCATGAATGGTGGAGTGTGTGAGAATCAGAATGGAAATTACAAATGCCATTGTTCTCAAGAGAGCCAAAAAGGTCCCCTCTACGGAGGGCCAAACCGTACGGTAGTGCTGATGGGCTGTGAACTCCACTGGTGCCAGAATGGTGGCACTTGCTATCCATAATGGAGCAAAGGAAGACATAGATACAGCTGGAACAAAGTGCCAGACGTCCACCACCTTCTCATTTGAGAAGAATGGGTTTATGCAGATCCAGACCAACCTCAGAAATGCTTTCGAACCTTTGAATTTTAACTCTTGAGTTTTCGCACATTGCAGGCAGCAGCTACATTGCCCCAATGCCACGTTGAAGATCAGCTTCTCATGCTGGAGTTAGTGGATGGGCAACTAAGGCATACATTACAGAGAGTCCAGGACAATAAAGTGATTCTACTAAAGCTCCCATTGACAGTTTCCGATGGGCAGTGGCACACAGCGAAGGACTCATTGTACAACAGTATGCTTTAACTGAGTCTTAAAGACCCATCTTGCCCTGGGAACACATGTGACATGGAAGTACAGGTAGAGAAAGTAGAACCCGAATTAGGTTCGTGTCTGTCTGAGTTGACTGTGATCCAGAACATTTACATTGGTGGAACAGGAGAGCATGAGAATGCTTCACAATTCCTGGGATGTATGCGAGACGTGTGGCTGGATTCACATGTGGTATTGCCGGGTTCAGGGCCCAGGGCTCCAATTAAGCAGTTCAATGTGAAACAGGGCTGCAGGGAAGGGGACAGCTGCAAGGAAAACCCATGTCAGAACAGAGGCCGATGTGTCAAGACAGGATGGAGGAGATTCAGCTTTGAATGTCATCAACCTTATGAGGGTGAACATTGTCTAGATGGTATGATCGTTTATTAACTTCTATATTAAATGAGTTCTGAGGTAGATTGCATGTAGAATGAACAGAACCATATACAGCGTGGCCCCAAAAAGTATTTTGAGACTAAAGCCACTCTAAGAATTACATTTATTAATTTACTATAATGGCAATATATCAAAACAAAAGTTTATAAAATGTATTTTATATATTGGTAACACATTGTAATGTTTACATTTTGTATTTAATTTATTATAAATATTTTAAGTTATTATAAAAGCATTTTGCAAATCTTTATCTTTAACTTTACATTGTAATATGAACAGCAGGTGCATTTTTTTGTCTCAGTTTGAGTTGGAGATGACTGAATGTAAAGACTTGTGTTTCTGTAAGCAAATCACATGATTATTCAGGAACTGCCCTGGGCAGTGTTTCCCAAAAGCATTGTAAACTTAAGAAGGTCATAGACACCATTGGCTTGCAATGATTTTGGGAAACACAACCCAGACTGATTCAGTCGTTCATTTAGTGAAGGATTTGCCAGACTGGTCATGATTCTTTTTCCTTCGAAGTACCATTTAAAGACATAATTTATGCCATTTGGAACACAGGGCTAATAAGTCAACATCAGAGTAATTTGTTTGTAGTGCAGCCAATGAACACAACTATATAGAAAGTACACACTCTTTTTATCACATTCATTTCAGACTGCAAGCTCACAACTCAGGTAAAATATCAATTCTTTGTGTGGCGCTGAAGATTCAGTAATGGAAGAGTGCCGCTGCAACAGCATTGCTGGACACTTTGGAGTAAATTATTACAGGATTTTACATTTTTGGCTGAGCTATCGCAGTGAATACTAAATTAAATCCTATATATCTTTTGCTTTATCAATTAAACTGTTTTGATTAAATATTTTGCTTGAGAAGTGTGCTTGCAGTATCTTTGTTTAAAATACACACCGCTTGGTTTGATATTTTGTTATATATTGCATTGAAGTTCTCACATTTTTAAGTGAGGCTTAAATGGGGCCACTGTAGGTTGTGCTATTTAAATTCATATTTAAAGTGCTCCTAGATAAAACAAGATAAGCCGTAAACATTAAAAATGAGCGTTCATCTTCCTGGACACCATTTTTCTTTAAAACAACGTCATTGATAACACTGCTTAGGCAAAGCGTTTATTGAACTCTGGTCTCTACTAAATGGAGATTGACCGATAACCAGTTTAACTGGTATTTTTTGGTAATATTTATATTTTTCTACATCCCTTTAAGAAGAAAAGTATAAATATTACCAAAAAATACCAGTTAAACAGATTATCGGTTAATCTCCATTTACTAGACACACTTAATAATCAAAACAAGCAAGTACCAACCCCCATCAATGGAAACATGGATATTCAAGCTGCAAATTTAGTGCTTTTTTACATTTAACACCATTTGTTACATTTGCACCTTCAACAATTTTTCATACTGTATGTTCTTTTCTGTTGCACCTTCCTCTAACACTGTGGGTTATTTTTGCATATCTTATCAGAGTATGTCACTGCAAGGTTTGGAAATTAAGATTTGAAGAGCTACGCTATGTTCTCAGTAGAAGAGACCCCAGGTGACAGTATTACAGTGTCCATGTTTGTCCGTACATCCCGATCCCAGGGGCTGCTGCTGGTCCTCTCCAACAGTACCAGTAAATATCTTCATGTATGGCTAGAGGTTGGAAAGGTTAAAGTTCAAATAAACAACTTTGAAAGTCTGCTTGGAAAAGAAACAGTCAGCGATGGTCACTTTCATCTCATATCTGTGCTTGTGGAAACCGGACCAGCGTGCATCACTGGCCTTCGGGGGCTACTTCAAGGGCTGCATCCAAGACCTGCGTTTAAACTCCAGATGCCTGACGTTCTACCCCATCAGTGTCCCAGTGAGCTCCTACAGGCTCGAGAGCTTAGTAGAATTAGATTGGGTTCAGTGATATCAAGATGATCGCTATAAATGTTAATTGTCAACTTTGAGTTTGATCCTGAGTTCATGCTTAATCCTGAAGCGTGGGATATACATATATAGATACTTTATAGTGTATGAAATGTCACTTTACTCACAGCTGATTGGTTGAGCATCAGTTATATAACCCAGAATAAAACCTGCTCGAAGCAGGTTAGCCATGTAGCATACGTTGATTTGGCGATTAACATAAGTAAAACTGACCCATCTTTTTGAGAGCGAAAAAACAGAATTTGTTCAAATTAATCTCAAACTTAACTGAGTAGCCACTGAAACTGGCTTTTTGCAAAAGGCCTCAGGTCCAGTTTGCTGTTTATTTGGGCCAAGAATCATCCACTTAGACAAGGAAAAGATTGTTCAACCAATATGTAAAGAGACCAACCACAGTTTGTTTTAAGATGTCCCATTTATCTGAAATGCTTGAACCAGAAAAATAGACCTGTGAGAAAAAAACAAGTCATAATAATAAATGTGAAATCAAAATAAATCATGTTGGCTTGTACAAATCATACAACTTTTACTCCCAAAGAGAAAAATAAACAAAGCAACAAAACATTTTATTGTGATTTTAATAAATGTATCCCCTAAACCAAACCTGAACCTAAATATAAATTCTAAATTGTCACCCAAACCCTAAACATAAAGACTATTTAAATAGAAAAATACATATGTGTACCACAGAAGAAAACATCGGGAATAGAAGCATATAACAGGCCATTAACATACACTTATCATTTGTATTGCATAAATATATATGTTTACTGACATATCTTTTGTTAAAATAAAGTGTATGTTTGGAGGATTGTATTTGAAGCCGGTATCAGTTTGACATTTTTTTGTCGATTGTTTGATCTCTATGGGAATAAAAGTCGCAGGAGCCAAGTTGTACAACATTTTACGATTTCACCGTCTCAAATGAATTGTTGTCATGACTCATGAGATTATGTTGGGCAAAAACATGTCAGTGTCAGTATGTATGGAGAAAAGTTTTTTTTTAATTGTTGAATTCTTAGCAAAGTACCACAGAGCAAGATCCACCAATCAGAGAAGCTGCTGGCCTCCCCACACCCTCAATTAACTTTGCAGTTGCATTATCAAGAAGATTTTTTGTAGATGTTTGAATATTTTGTAACTTTACATTTATTGTACTTTGATACTGAAAGAATTTATAATTGTTTCCACATTAATCCGGATACATTTGAAAACAACATTTTCAAAACACTCCGTCCACACTACCGTATTCAAGGGTACCGTGATCAGGTCATGCTGCAGCGAGGGTCTCCCATCCAGTGTAACGTGATACCTTATATGTCAACCATTTTAATTTTGTCATTGTCACTGATTTGATCATTCACAATGTTCACAATTCCAGACTTTTCCACAGACCCCTTGGCTTTTTAAAATAGGTTTTGAGAAACACTGCTATAACTGATTAAAATGCCATAAACTTTATGTGAAATTAAAGGGCAGCAGTGTCCTCTTCTAGTTTTCACAATTCACAAATTAATAAAAAAAATTATATGACAACTGCACTCTGTAATAATTATTGTGAGTATCTCTTCTAGAACAATCCATGTTTGAATGGTGGTGTGTGCTACTCCATGTGGGATGATTTCACCTGCAGCTGCCCACCCAATACAGCAGGACCACGATGTGAGGAAATCAAGTGGTGTGTGCTGTCTCCATGTCCCTCCACTGCCATATGTCAAGTACAGAGTCAGGGTTTTGAATGTAAGTATTACTAAGTGTGTAAATGTCACAAGAGCAGTTGTCATTGTTTTAACTCTTACAGTTTTTCAGAGTACGAATGGGGTTGGTTTATAAACAGCAGTTCAGTTCAGTTGTGTAATTGATAATTGTGATGTGTAGCTATACTAATGCTGGGGATTTATGAAAGCCTTCAAAGATTATCCTTTGTTGGATTTAGCACACCACACGTGTTTCTGCCCTGAGACAGTGTATTGGAGCTTGTTAATGACATAAACATATGTTGCAGGGCTCTTTGAGATGGTTAATATGGTTCTCAGAGCATTAGTTTTCACTTCTCAGAGCATCACTTTTGAAGTATGAAAGTGGTTTGGTAATTAATGGGTTCTGACACATAAATACTGTATGGTAGGCAGCATTTGGGATTCAACAATGCAGATTTTAAATCCAATAAATGCAATTAATTTTAAGGTAGCACTTGATACCTGATTACAAACTGCATTATGATTATAATTTTTTTTACAGCAACTTTTACAACAACATCCTGTATTAGTTTTTTTTAAATAATGTACAATTCTGTAGTGGAAGATTTTTGGAACCAACAGGAATTGTGCTAAAATACTCCTACAAAGTATTGAATGGAGAGATAAAATACTTTTATAAATGAGACATTGCAGATTTTGCCATTAATTAATTTCTAAACTTACTAAATATGTAAAAAAAAAAAAAAATTATATATATCTTTTTTTGGTTTGTTATTAGTTTGTCAAAAAACTAAATTATACATAAAATCAAATGACATAAACCCAATTGTTGCGACTTGCATCTTATTACGACTATTACCTGGATAAAGTTCACAAGAATCCTCAAAATATAGAGGGCAGGATCAAGGCACAGGCAACTAGTGTTGGATAAGTTACTTAACAATAGTAATACGCTACAAATTATTTATCTAAAATGTATTTGTGGCAGCGGGGGCGTGGTCAAGCGCCCGTCCGGGAGAGAAAAGCGGTAAGGGCGCTCACACCTGAGCTAAATGATAACTAACACCTGTGTCTAATTTCAGTAACATGAGGAGAGCGGCATAAGAGGGCAGGAGCGAGAGAGCAAGAGAGAGAACCAAGGAAGACTGTCTCTGATGTCTTGTAAAAACTTAAGAATTAAAAAAAACTTACCCCTTAAGTTGACGTTTGTTTCCGTCCCGTCCTTGAGCTATTTCACAGTGGTACCGAAACCCGGGACTATTTTTTTTTTGGTTATGTGATGGAACCAAGTCGCCCCATAGAGTCCTCCCAGCTGGCGGAAATCCTCCAGTCCCTCGCTAATCTCCATCAGGGCCACCAACAAACCCTGCTTGAGCTCCGGCAGGATCAAGATCGGCGGTTCTTCGAGATCATGCGGGCTCAGGCAGAGGACCGACTCACTATCCGGAGCCTCCTCAGCCAGGAGGCTGCGTCAGCCCCAGCCGCGACCCCGGACACCCACGCTACGCTGCCCCCGCCCATGTTACAGAAGATGGGGGTGGCAGATGATCCTGAGGCCTTCCTCGACCTCTTTGAGAGGACGGCTGAAATCTGGGGCTGGCCGCCTGAACAATGGGCAGCCCGGCTAATTCCTCTCCTGTCCGGGGAAGCACAGCTCGCGGCACAACAACTGCCAGCGACGAGCCTCCTGGCTTATTCTGACCTGAAGAGGGCCATTCTGCAGCGGGTTGGTCGGAGCCCGGAAGAGAATCGCCAGCTCTTCTGGAGCATGAAGCTGGAGAAATCCGACCGCCCGTTTGCGTTTGTTCAACGGCTCCGGGACGCTTGTCGGTGGTGGCTGCTCGCGGGGGACCGCGACGTCGAGGGAGTTATCGATCAGGTGGTACTGGAGCAATTTACGCAAAGACTGCCCAGGAGAACGGCGGAATGGGTCCAGTGCCACCGCCCGGCGTCGCTGGAGGCAGCTGTGCAGCTCGCGGAGGACCACCTGGCGGCGATCCCGAGGGCAGATGAGCCCTCCCCCTCTCTCTCTCTCTCCCCTTCCCCTGTGTCTTCCCCTGTTTTTCCCCCTGTTCCCTCTCGCTCTGCTCTCTCCCCAGGGCCCGTTCCTGCCCCCCGCAGGCGTGGAGGATACATCAGGCCAACTTCCCGGCCGTGGGAGAACCCGCCTAACCCTTCCCCGTCCTTCAGCCGCTCTCCTCCTCAGGTGGTGGCGCCCGCCGGCACGGGTGCGGCCGTGGCGCCTGGGCCGGTCTGTTGGAGGTGCGGAGACCCGGACCACTTCCGGGATCAGTGTCCACTGATGGAGGTGGGGACGGTGGTGTGGGTCTCCGATGTCCCGCAGGCTGCCCCCGGTCGGGCTGGAGCGTACCGGGTCCCGGTAAGGATCCAGGGGGGTACATACCAAGCATTGATGGATACCGGCTGTAATCAGACCACCATCCACCAACGCTTGGTTCAACCCGGGGCTTTGGGCACAGCTAAACGGGTGAGGGTGAGGTGTGTGCATGGGGATATTCACAAGTACCCCGTGGTGACTTTAGCAATCAAATTCCGGGGAGAAAAACACAGTGTGGAGGCAGCGGTTAGTTCCCGCCTCACCCATCCGCTAATCTTGGGTACTGATTGGCCGAATTTTAGAAATGTATTAGAGGGAGTTTGTGCGGATGGGTCCTGCATGAAAGTGAAAAGGTGTGTGATGTGCGATGCTTTGGCAGGGAGGCGGGCGGGGCCGTCCTCGGCTGCTCCGAGTGACGAGGGAAGGGGCGAGGGGTCACCCCTCCTCTCAGGGAGTTCCCTGAGGGGACTTCCCCTTGGAGCAGTCGCGGGATGAAACCCTTAAACACGCCTTTGACCAAGTGAGAGTAATCGATGGTCAACAACTCCGGCCGGGTGTCGCCATTTCATATCCGTATTTTTCACTTATTAAAGATCGGTTATATAGAGTGACGCAGGACGCTCAAACAAAGGAGGAGGTGGCACAATTGTTGATTCCACGGAGCCGCCGGGAAATGGTTTTCCAGGCGGCTCACTATAATCCTATGGCCGGTCACCTAGGGGAACGGAAAACACTTTTCCGTCTAATAGCCCGTTTCTATTGGCCGGGCATTGGCGGCGACGTTCGCAGGTGGTGTGCGGCGTGCCGCGAATGTCAGCTGGTAAACCCACCGGCCACCCCAAAAGCGCCTTTGCGCCCCTTCCATTGATCGAGGTTCCCTTCGAGAGAATTGGAATGGACCTCGTCGGGCCATTAGAACGGACGTCACGCGGACATCGCTTTGTGTTAGTCCTGGTGGATTACGCAACGCGGTATCCGGAAGCAGTGCCTCTGAGCAACATCTCAGCACGCAGTGTTGCCGGGGCACTCTTCAAGATAATCTCCGGGTGGGGGTTCGAAAGAAATCCTCACCGATCAAGGCACTACGTTTATGTCACGAACACTTCGCGAACTTTACGAATTGTTGGGCATTAAGTCGATTCGCACTAGCGTGTACCATCCGCAGACGGATGGGCTGGTGGAAACGATTTAATAAAACATTAAAAAATATGATTCGTAAATTCATGCACGAAGACGCTAGGAATTGGGATAAATGGCTGGACCCCCTGTTATTCGCGGTACGAGAGGTTCCGCAAGCCTCCACGGGATTTTCCCCATTTGAGCTGCTATACGGACGACGCCCACGCAGGGTCCTCGACGTCATCCGTGAAACTTGGGAGGAGGGGCCTTCCAATGCCAAAAATGAAATTCAATACGTTCTTGATCTTAGAGCAAAACTCCACACACTGGGGCAATTAACACAGGAGAATTTGCTCCAGGCTCAAGAACGCCAACGCCGGCTGTATGACAGGGGTGCTCAGCTACGGGAATTTGCACCGGGAGATAAAGTACTTGTATTACTCCCAACATCAAGCTCAAAATTACTCGCCAAGTGGCAAGGACCCTTTGAGGTCACACGACGAGTAGGGGACCTCGATTATGAAGTTAAGCGTACCGATAGAGGGGCGCGTCAAATATATCACCTCAACCTCCTGAAATTGTGGAGGGAAGAGGCGGCCTCTGTGACGTTGGCAACGGTAGTTCCGGAGAGGGCGGAGCTCGGACCGGAGGTAAACAAAGCCTGCGATCCTAACACCCGGTTCCTTGTGGAGACCACCTCTCACCACGCCAACTCGCAGAGGTTTCCGAACTACAAAAGGAATTTGCAGACGTGTTCTCTCCTCTACCGGGCCGTACAGACATTATACAACACCACATCGAGACCGAGCCGGGTGTAGTGGTACGTTGCCGCCCTTATCGCTTGCCCGAACATAAAAAGAAAATAGTTCGGGAAGAATTGGACGCGATGCTGGACATGGGAGTAATAGAAGAGTCTCACAGCGATTGGTCCAGCCCGGTCGTCCTTGTTCCCAAGAGTGACGGGTCTGTACGTTTCTGTGTGGATTATAGAAAAGTCAATGCGGTGTCTAAATTTGACGCGTACCCAATGCCCCGTGTTGATGAACTGCTCGATCGGTTAGGTTCTGCTCGGTTTTATTCGACCTTGGATCTAACGAAGGGCTATTGGCAGATCCCCTTGACACCAATATCCCGTGAAAAAACGGCCTTCACCACGCCGTTCGGATTTCACCAATTCGTGACGCTTCCTTTCGGTTTGTTCGGGGCACCAGCCACGTTTCAGCGACTCATGGATCGGATCCTCAGACCGCATACTGCGTACGCCGCTGCTTATCTAGATGATATCATCATTTATAGCAATGATTGGCAGCGGCACTTACAACATCTGAGGGCGTCCTGAGATCGCTGCGCGGGCGGGCTCACGGCAAACCCGAAAAAGTGCTTGCGGTTGAGCGTGTGGAGGTACGGTATCTGGGGTTCCACTTGGGTCATGGCCAGGTGCGTCCCCAAATTGACAAGACCGCGGCGATTGCGACTTGCCCTAGACCCAAGACCAAAAAGGGAGTGAGGCAGTTCCTGGGGCTGGCTGGCTATTACAGACGGTTTGTACCTAATTATTCGGATGTCACCAGCCCGCTGACTGACCTTACTAAAAGGGGGCTCCAGATCCGGTCCAGTGGTCAGAGCAGTGCCAACAGGCGTTTACAGAGATTAAAGCTGCACTTTGTGGGGGCCGCTTTTGCATTCACCTGACTTCTCTCTCCCTTTTGTTTTGCAGACGGACGCTTCAGACAGAGGGCTGGGGGCCGTGCTCTCGCAGGTGGTGGAGGGAGAGGAACGTCCGGTGCTGTACATTAGCCGGAAGCTCTCCTTGAGGGAGACTAAGTACAGCACCGTAGAGAAGGAGTGTTTGGCCATCAAGTGGGCGGTCCTCACCCTCCGATACTACCTGCTGGGGCGGGCCTTCACCCTCTGCTCGGATCATGCCCCACTGCAGTGGCTCCACCGCATGAAAGATACTAACGCTTGGTATCTCGCTCTCCAGCCTTTTAAGTTCAAGGTGGTCCACAGACCGGGGGTGCAGATGGCTGCCGCTGACTTCCTCTCCAGAAATGGGGGGGGAGTGGTAGGCAGGCCGGATGACGCCCCGGCCTGAGTCGGGCGGTGGGGGTATGTGGCAGCGGGGGCGTGGTCAAGCGCCCGTCCGGGAGAGAAAAGCGGTAAGGGCGCTCACACCTGAGCTAAATGATAACTAACACCTGTGTCTAATTTCAGTAACATGAGGAGAGCGGCATAAGAGGGCAGGAGCGAGAGAGCAAGAGAGAGAACCAAGGAAGACTGTCTCTGATGTCTTGTAAAAACTTAAGAATTAAAAAAAACTTACCCCTTAAGTTGACGTTTGTTTCCGTCCCGTCCTTGAGCTATTTCACAGTATTAATTTACTAATTATTTCACTGAAAAAGTAATCACATCATTAATTACTATTAATAAACTCTGGCATGCCAAACAGCCTGGAAAATGTGTCCGGATTCAGATTTTTTGAACCTGGGTGGGAAGACAGGGTGAAATAAGAGATTTAAAAAGTTCCGACCTGGCCTGGCGTGGTGTGAGTCGCTTTGCCTCCTGTTTGCAGGAAAAGTTTTTATGACCGGTCCAAATCAGGAAGTGATGTTTGGCCCACTCTAGCCAGTGTCACCACCCCTATAAGGCTACCTTGACAGCAAGCAGTTCCCTGTTGACAATATCATAGTTGTGTTCACTAGGGGAGAGGCGACAGGAGAGAAAATGGTTGGAGCTTGTCATCAGGGATTGTTGGTTGGGACAGTACAGCCCCCACCCCAACGGTGAGAGGCATTATCTTCAATGATAAAAGGGAGTTCAGGCCGGGCAGGGTCAGCACTGGTGGAAACACAGCCTGAGAAAGCCGAACTGCTTGTGTTTTAGCGACACGCAGTAAATATCGTTCATCGATATCGTGGATTTTCATTATCTTGATAAATATCGATATCAATTTATCGCCCAGCCCTAATATGAATGTGACCATTAGAGATGATAAATCCCAGCAATGAGACTGTGGACAGGTGAAGCCCACACTTTACTACACCTTGAAAAACAGAATGTTCTTCAGGAATCAATGTGGGAATTGTTTGACATGTTGTAAATGTTTGTGGAGGATCTTTGAGAAGAAGAGTGCCATCTAAGTAAACAAAAACAGATTGGCTAAGCATGTCTCTAAGGACATCATCTATGAAATCCTGGAAAACAGCAGAGGCATTAATTAATCCAAAAGTCTTGACCAAATATTCATAATGCCCACAAGGAGTGTGAAATGCGTTTTTTCATTTATCACCATCACAAATGCGGACAAGGTTGTAGGCGTTTCAACTTAGTGAATACTGTTGCTCTCTGAAGTAACTCAAAGGCAGACAACACTAATCATTCCACGATAATCTATGCCAGGACGGAGCCTGCCATCCTTTTTCTTAACAAAAAGAAGCATCTGCAGGTAAGGAATACGGGCGATGAAATCAGAGGCCAAAGCATCACGCATATACTCCTCCATGGCAGCTGTTTCAGGGGCAGAGAGAGAATAAATCTGGCCATGAGTGAGACAGGTCCCAGGTAACAATTCAATGCCACAATCATTGGGTCAATGAAGGGGAAGCAGAACAGCACATGCCTTACAGAAAATCTCCTTAAGATCCAAGTATTCTTGAGAGACTCGATATGTGGTTCCCCATTCAATGACAGAACCAAAAGTCCAGTCAATATGTGGGTTATGTTGAGTCAACCAGGGGTATCCTAGTACCAATGGGAATTCTGTAGAGGAAATAACATGAAACTGAAGAGTCTCCTGATGTTCCCCCACACACAGATGTAAAGGAGGAGTGAGATGAAGGATCTAGCTGGAACTAAGGGGTTGTCCATCAAGGGCAGTGATAGTCACAGGAGGATTGATAGTGGCCTACAGGATCTAGAGTTGGAAGGCTAGATTGACATCAAAGAAGTTACCAGTGGCACCAGAGTGAATGAAAGCCTTCAAAGGATGTTTTCCAACTCCCCAATAAAGTGAGATGGTGAAAAGGACTCCAATTGCCTTGGACTCTGGAGTTGTTGCCTGACTCATCACAGCCCTCCCTTCTCTAGATGAGACTTGTCATTTCCCGCCAGCTCTGGGCAAGTTGGTCTGAAGTACCCAGGTTTCCCGCAATAGAGACAGCACCTCTCCCTCATTCTTCACGCTCTGACTGAGAGAGTCGGGTTCACCCCAACTGCATGGGCTCCTCCGGAGCTGAAGAGAAGCTTGAGGAGAGATCAGTGGATCACAGCAGGACCAGAACTTCAGAGGATGGGTAAGTAGTGGAGTGATGTTCCCTCCTTCTCTCCCTTAGCCGATTTACTGTCCCAGTGGCTCCCAACCCTATTCCTGAAGGTCCCCAACAGTTCACATTTTGGATATCTACCTAATCAAATACACCTGATTCAACTCATTAGCTCATTAGTAGAGACTCTACACCCTGAATTGGGTGTGTCAGTTAAGGGAGATACAAAATGTTCAGTGTTAAGGGGCCTACAGGAATAGGTTTGGGGACCAGTGATCTATCCAGATAGAAAGGTCAGTGAGTGCCTCTATATCTGTCACTTTTTCTCAAGATGCTAGTTCATCCTTGATAGTGTCGGAGAGACCATGCTGAATGGTCGCTGTCAGTGCTTCTGTGTTCCAGTTACTCTCTGCAGCTAGAGTACGGAAGGTTATGGCATACTCAGCTAAGCTCAGGCTCCCATAATGGAGTTGTAAGATTTGCTTTGCTGCATTGCCTCCACTGATTAAGTGTTTGAACACCTTTCACATCTCATCAGTGAAGAGCTGGTAGCTGAATCATGGTGGAGTCTGCTGTTGCCAGATTGCCATAGCCCAGGTTAAAGTCAGCATGGTGATGAGGTAAAAACTTAGATCTGTCTGTTGGAAAATGGTAGGCTGCAGCTTGAAGGTGAAGGAGCATTGTGTGAGGAGGTGGGAGTAGCACAGGGGCGGGCGGGACAAGTCTAGAGTGAAAGTCTTATAGTCTAATCATTGAGCTACCATGTTGTTTGGACCCAAATGCAGACACAAGTCAGGAAGCAGTTTGAAAAAGGCAGCCTTAACTGAACACAAAAAAGTAAACCAAAAAGAAATTGAATGGATGGACACAAGACGTTTTAGGCAAGGTAGTCAGATGCCAGGCTCCAAAAAGGCATAAAAGTATCCACAGTTTAAGGACAAAACATGAGAGTAACCAAAATCCAAAAGCAAAAGAAACTACAAAATACAGAGGGGAGAATCAAGGCACATTCAACAAAGATTGACTTATACAGATCAACTTGAAGACTAAGCAAGTAACAACTGAGAAGACTGGGTTTAAATACAGATTACAAAACTAGGCATAGGTGATCTAAATAATGTTAATCAACTGAGTTGGGAAATGTATTTGAAATACATAGTCCTCTAGAGAACGCACATACTACTGCTTACCAGACGCAATTATTTATAGTTAAAAAGTACTTAAATATTGATCTTTTTCCACACCAAAAGCAATCGTAACGCTTTATAAGATATTCGTTTAACCACTGGAGTCAAATTGATGATGTTTATTCTGATTGTCTGTGCTTTTTGAAGCATCAAAAATCGTGTTACCACCCACATGCGTTATAAGGACCTACTGAGATATTTTTCTAATTTTCTTCAAATGTGTTCTGTTGAAGAAAGGAAGTAATTTGGGATGGCATGAGGGTGAGTAAATAATGAGAGAATTAAAATTTTTGGGTGAACTATCCCTTTAAGATTCATTGCAAAGGCAATTAATCGGCCATCAATAAATTGATCACAATAAACAATCAAAGACTACAGATTTTAGCCTATGACAGTAATTAACAATAATTTACGGACCCATTTTTTCTTAAACACCAAAATCATGCCAAAATAGTACAGTATGTACTCTGCTTAGGGGAAAGAGTAAAGATACTTGTGCATTGATGTCTCTTTCCTGTCTGTTTTGCAGGTGTGGCCAATGTGAGCTTTGGAGGAGACAGCCCCTTAATCACCTATTGTGGCAATGGAAAAACACAGTGATACCTCAGCAGAATTTCAATACATTTCGAACCAGGCAGCAGAATGCTACTCTGCTGTATACAAAGAAGGATTCAAAGTTCATCATCATTTCAATCCAGAATGGCCACCTGCTTTTAGAGCTGCAGGGAAAAAAAGCAACCTACTTCACAAGTGTACAAGGCCTAGATCTGGTTAGTGATGACCAGTGGCACAGAGCAGACTTCAGCATGGAGAGCCCAGCTCTAGATGAATCCCAATGGAGAATGGTTTTGGATGAACACTGGGACAAGCCCACATCTCCTTTTTGGACTCAGGAGATCTGGATTTCCTGCTAGAAGATGTGGACATCTTCTTGGGGGGCTTAGGATCAGATTTTGAGGATAACTTTGCTGGCTGTCTGGGTTTGGTGGAAGTTGGAGGTCTTACATTGCCATATTACAGTGACACAGAGATGAACCTGCCCAAACCCCAGGAAGAACAGTTTCTGCGAACATCTGTCACTTCCCCACCTTGGCTGTTGGGGATCCAATGTCTGTGAACCTGACCCCTGCAAGAAAGGAGGGGTTTCTGAAGATTTGTTCAAACTTTTCAAGTGCCATTGCCCATTTGATTGGGATGGTCAAAGGTGTGAGTTGTGTCAACTATTGCACCTCTAACCCTTGTGTTCATGGAACCTGCAGAGCTGTCTCAGGAGGATACGAGTGAAAATAGGTCTTAAAAGGTATTACATTTTATTAAAAAAACTCAAGCAACCCGGCCTTAGCGTCATAGTGTTGCCGCTCCTTGTGTCAATCTCAATAGATGGATGGATGGATAGACGGACAGATGGATGGATGGATGGATGGAAGGATATATGGATGGATGGATAGATGAATGAATGAATGAATGGATGTATAGATGAATGGATGGATTGTTGATGGATGGAAGGATATATGGTTGGATGGATAGATGAATGAATGAATGAATGAATGGATGCATAGATGAATGGATGGATTGTTGATGGATGGAAGGATATATGGTTGGATGGACAGTTGGATGGATCAAATGATGGTTGGATTGTTGGATGGATGGATGGATGGTTGTGCATTAGCAGACAGACAGTCAACACTGTACAGTATATACATGTAATACAATAAAAACAAGACAATGGTCCTTTGCATAATGCATTACTGATTTTCTTTCTCGGGTGTGAGATGGATGTGGACGAATGTGCATCTAACCCCTGCCTTAAAGAGGCTTCTGCCGTAACCTGATCAACAGGTTCCATTGTGTATGTGAGATGAGCTTTGCAGGGGATCACTGTCAGATAGACGTCAGTGATTTCTACATCTATGTGTTCCTGCTGCTGTGGCAGAACATCTTCCAGCTGTTGTCATATCTCATCCTGCATTTAGATCATGACCCAGAGATTGAATGGAATGCTGCCAATGATGACAACTTTTTCTTGGACACTGTAAGATGTGGGTTGATGATGAATTGACACAAAACACAAAGGCCTTTAACATTTATTAGAGGTCATTATGGGTGATGATAATTGTATGTTTTCAACACCAAGACAACCACATATTCAGGATTGGTGTGGACCAAATGTAAATATTTTTTTCATTGAAAACTCATATAAGTCGATCACTAATCTAAATTTTATGGTCTGTGGTGGTTACAGTCCTGTTCAGCATCTGATAATGAAGCACTATAGATTGTTGCTGCTCAATGACAATTAAAAGAAAATTACAGTTATTCTAGAGCATTCTGGAAAACTGGTGGTTCGCAACCCAAATTTGAGTCACAAGTGTGTTCTGATAAGTTGTAGGACAGCAGGGAAAAGGAGCAATGCTAAATGAAAATAATTAAATACCACCAACCACATAAGTGTACATTGGTGTAGGATCACATAATAAATAGGCATGTCAACTTTTAAAATGGATGTAAAAATTCTTCTAAATGCTTTTTTAAAAATCCTTTGTTGTTAACGTCAAAAGCTGGGTGTCTAATAAAACTATTTTCAGTCTTTTTATATTTTGGTCACTTTGTTTAAGATTGCCAAATTATGCGTAATTTAGATATAGACAGATTGGGGAAACATTAAAGGAATAGTTCGGAAAATTGTGTAATAATTTACTCCAAGATGTATCTGAGTTTCTTTCTTCATCAAAACAGAATTTAAGAACAATGCAAGTGAATGTACTCAACGGTCCAAAATGCATATTTAGTCAACAAATAACAGTCGACAAATAAAGTTCTTCTGAACCCAAACGATTTATTATTTTTAAAAACAATACCTAATACTTTTAAACTACAAATGTTCACTTCCGTACATATTTGTGACCCACGCTCATGAGAGGGATGACGTAAGCTCAAATGAAGCTTATTGTTTACAATTCTATATATAGTAATATAATTATTTATGTATTATAAATATTATATATCTAATGTATAATTCTTACAATACTTATTCATATACACAATATATTCAGCTTTAAAACAACTTAAGCATACTCGTATATAAACTGCCGTTCAAAAGTAATGAGGCTGAAAATTCAGCTTGGCATCACAGGAGTAAATTACATTTTAAAATACATTAAAATAGAAAACAGTTATTTTAAATTGTAATAATATATTACGATATTACTTTTTTTTTAAAACGATGGATGAAACTGAATCAAGAGAACAGATTTTACAATTAATAGGGTGTTCGTTACTAACTTTATCCAGCTCCAATCCTTGCCTAATCTGTTAGTTATCCGATAACATCCCTTATCTCCTAATTTAATGAGTAATACTCAACTATAAGGTTTTAATTTACAAGTTATTTTTATTTAGATGTACTGATAATATACAGAATAAGATAATATTATTCTTTAAACGTCTCACCTTTTAAAAGTGCGTCGCAAACGGTTTGTTCTGCTTCATCTCTACGGCGCCGCATGTGTTTGCTGCTACTTCCGGGAACTATTGAGAGGCTCCACGAGCCGCCATTGCTGTAAAAAAAAAACGTTCCATTGGAGTCAATGTAGTGTTATGTCGTGTTATGTTTTGTCATGGTATGTCTTGTCCCTGTTCTTTCTCTTTACTCTGTCGCCCTCTGCTGCCCTCTTTCGTTACCTCTCCTTTCCCTCTTCTCTCCTTCTCCAGCTGTTCCCTATCTTCCCTGAATACGCCGCTAATTCTCTTCCCACCTGTTCCCGTTTTCCTCTGATTGTCTTCTCTACTTCTTTCTCTGTTTTTCGCTGCTTCCTTTGTCGAATTCTCACTTGAGTTTCTCTCTCCTAGGAATACATGCTCTGTCCGGTTTGTCATTGTCCAGTCCTGTCCTGTAGGCATCCGCCTCACATAACTACCTGTTTACTCCTAACACCCGTTATTTGTATTCTGTCCAGCTCGCCTGGCGCTGCGAGAGAAGCGGACTACCACTATTGCTTCCTCGACCCTTGTCAACCCTGGGGGAGACCTACAGCCAGCTGCCGCTCACTGCTACCCTCGGCTGCTACATTGTTTCGCCTCTCAGCGTATTAAGAAGTTTTCTGTTTTTTGCATCGCCCACTCTGCGGGTTGTTTATGTTCACTTTTATTCTCTCAAGGAGAGATTTATGTTTTTCATTATTGGCAACTTGAACCTACATTAAAAGACTCCTTTTGTTAATTCGCTTTTGGGTCCTCACTTACCCACTCAACAGAAGAATTCGACCAAGATGGACCCAGCGACTCCTGATCCATTCCACTCGGCTGTCGAGTTCCAGGGAGCTATGTTGGGCAGACACGAAGAGGAGCTCTCTGCTGCGCGTCATGCCGTGGAAGCCCTGGCTGTTCAGGTCACCGATCTCACCAAGCAGATACACCTTCTTCGCCTCGACTCAGCCACCGTTTCACGACCCTCCGGCTCACCTGAACCCAGGATTAATAACCCCCCGTGCTTCGCTGGTGAGCCTACTGAATGCCGCACGTTCCTCACTCAGTGTGACGTTGTGTTTTCTCTTCAGCCCTCTACTTACTCCCAGTGCAGAGCACGCATCGCCTGTGTGATATCTCTCCTCTCCATATGGGCTTGCGAGTGGGGAACAGCGATCTGGGAGGCGGAGGCTGAATGCACCAACTGTTATTCGGACTTTAAGGAGGAGATGATAAGGGTCTTCGACTGCTCTGTTTTCGGTGAGGAAGCTTCACGGGTCTTGTCTTCACTTCGTCAGGGTATGCGATCCGTCACCGATTACTCCATTGAGTTTCGCTTGCTGCCTCCTGTGATTGGAACGAGCCGGCCTTACTCGCTCGTTTTTTGGAGGGACTCTGCGCGGAGGTTAAGGATGAGATTCTCTCCCGAGAGGTTCCCTCGAGTGTTGACTCTGTGATCGAGCTCGCCATCCGGATTGAGAGAAGGCTCAACCTGCTTCACCGGACTCGTGGAAAGGACTTCGCTTTTACCACTATTTCCCCCTTCTCAGTGCTACCATCCTCCTCCGGCACCTTGGCTTCCGAGCCCATGCAGCTGGGGGGCATCCGCATATCCGCTAAGGAGAGGGAGCGAAGAATTATCAAGCGCCTCTGTCTCTACTGCGGTTCTGCTGTCCACTTTGTTTCCTCTTGCCCGGTAAAAGCCAGTGCTCACCTGTAAAGGGAGAGCTACTGGTGAGCGCTACTACTATGGTCTCTCCTTCGAGGTCTTGCACTACCCTACCTGTCCATCTCCGTTGGCCCGGCGCTTCTGCCTCCTGTAGCGCTTTGATTGACTCTGGGGCCGAGGGCTGCTTTATGGACGAGACTTGGGCACGAGAGCATGATATCCCTCTAAAGAGGTTAGATGAGCCCACGGCCCTGTTTGCCTTAGACGGTAGTCCCCTTCCCAAGGTTTCGGCGTGAAACGCTACCTTTAACTCTCACTGTTTCTGGTAATCATATCGAGACTATTTCTTTTTTTATTTTTCAGTCCCCTTTCACCCCTATAGTTTTAGGCCATCCCTGGCCTAAAGTTCTGCATAACCCCACTATTAATTGGTCTAGGAATACCATCCTTTCTTGGAACGTGTCGTGTCATGTGAATTGTTTAATGTCTGCTGTTCCCCCCCCTTTCCTCTGTCTCTTCTTCACAGGAGGATCCTGGTGATTTGACGGGAGTGCCAGGGGAGTATCACGATCTGCGGGCGGTGTTCTGTCGGTCCCGGGCCACTTCTCTTCCGCCACACCGTTCGTATGACTGTAAGATTGAGCTTTTTCCGGGTACCACTCCGCCTCGGGGTAGACTTTACTCGCTGTCGGCTCCTGAACGTAAGGCCCTAGAGGATTATTTATCTGTTTCTCTCGCTGCCGGTACTATCGTTCCCTCCTCCTCGCCCGCCGGAGCAGGTTTTTTTTTGTTCAGAAGAAGGACGGATCCTTGCGCCCCTGCGTTGATTATCGAGGGCTGAATGACATAACAGTTAAGAATCGTTATCCGCTTCCTCTTATGTCATCGGCCTTCGAGATCCTGCAGGGAGCCAAGTTTTTACTAAGTTGGACCTTCGTAACGCTTACCATCTCGTTCGCATTAGGGAGGGGACGAGTGGAAGACGGCTTTAACACTCGCTAGGACACTTTGAATATCGGGTTCTCCCGCTCGGCCTCGTTAACGCTCGGCTGTCTTTCAGGCTTAATTATTGACATCCTGAGAGATATGTTGAACATCTTTGTTTTCGTTTACCTCGACGATATCCTGACTTTTTCGCCGTCACTTCAAGTTCACATCCAGCATGTTCGCCGCGTTCTTCAGCGCCTATTAGAGAACCGCCTTTACGTGAAGGCTGAGAAGTGTACTTTTCATGCCTCCTCTGTTACTTTTCTCAGCTCTATCATTTCTGAAGAGGGTATCAGAATGGACCCCGCTAAGGTCCAAGCGGTTATTAATTGGCCCGTACCCAAATCACGCCTCGAGCTGCAGCGCTTTCTCGGTTTCGCTAATTTCTATCGACGTTTCATCCGTAATTTCAGTCAAGTGGCCTCCCCCCTGACTGCCCTTACGTCTGTCAAGACGCGTTTTGAATGGTCCGTTTCCGCCCAGAGGGCTTTTGATCTTCTCAAGAACCGTTTTACGTCCGCGCCCATCCTCGATACTCCCGACGTCTCTAGACAGTTCATCGTCGAGGTTGACGCGTCCGAGGTAGGCGTGGGAGCCATCCTTTCTCAGCGCTCCTCCACTGACGACAGGGTCCACCCTTGCGCGTACTTTTCTCATCGCTTATCGCCGTCTGAACGTAACTATGATGTGGGAGACCGCGAGCTGCTCGCCATCCGCTTAGCTCTAGGCGAGTGGCGCCAGTGGTTGGAGGGCACTACCGTTCCGTTTGTCGTTTGGACCGACCATAGAAACCTTGAGTATATTCGTTCCGCCAAGCGTCTTAACGCCCGTCAGTCCCGTTGGGCCCTGTTTTTCGCCCGTTTTGAATTTATTATTTCTTACCGCCATGGCTCCAAGAACAGCAAGCCTTATGCGTTATCGCACCTCTTTATTTCCTCAGAAGTCCCCGCGGATCCCGAGGGGATTCTCCCTGAGGGACGCATCCTCGGATCGGCTGTCTGGGGTATTGAGAGGCAGGTTAAACAAGCACTCGCCTGCACCCCCGCGCCACGCACCTGCCCCAAACACCTTCTTTTTGTCCCTGTCCCCACTCGCCTGGCCGTTCTTCAGTGGACCCACTCAGCCAAGCTGGCTGGTCACCCCGGCATTCGGGGCACGCTTGCTTCCATTCGCCAGCGTTTTTGGTGGCCCTCTCGGGAACGTGACATGCGTCGTTTTGTGGCTGCTTGCTCCGTTTGCACGCAGACTAAGTCTGGGAACTCTCCTCCTTCTGGACTTCTCAGACCGCTCCCCATCCCCTCTCGACCTTGGTCGCACATCGCCTTAGACTTTGTTACCGGGCTCCCTTCGTCGCCGGGTAAGACCGTTATTCTCACGGTCATCGACCGGTTTTCTAAGGCGGCTCATTTTATTCCCCTCGCCAAACTTTCCTCTGCTAAGGATAAGGCGCAAATCATCGTCGAGAATATTTTCAGAATTCATGGCCTCCCATCCGACATCGTCTCCGACAGAGGTCCGCAATTCACGTCTCAGTTTTGGAAGGAGTTTTGTCGTTTGATTTGTGCTTCCGTCAGTCTCTCGTCCAGCTTCCACCCTCAATCTAACGGTCAAGCCGAACGGGCCAATCAGACTGTTGGTCGCATTTTGCGCAGTCTTTCGTTCCGCAATCCCGCGTCCTGGGCGGAGTACGCCCACAACTCGTTGCCTTCGTCCGCCACCGGTTTGTCTCCCTTTCAGTGTAGCCTCGGGTACCAACCCCCGCTCTTCTCATCCCAACTCGCCGATTCCTGCGTTCCGTCTGCCCAAGCTTTTGTCCAACGTTGCGAGCGCACTTGGAGGGTTGTAGAGATCAGACCGTGAGAGCTGCCAACAAGCGTAGAACTAAGAGCCCTCGATATTGCCGCGGCCAGAAGGTATGGCTCTCTCTCAACCTTCCCCTCAAGTCCGCCTCTCGTAAATTGACCCCGCGCTTCATCGGTCCGTTCCGTATCTCTCAAATCATCAGCCCCGTTGCGGTACGACTCCTCCTTCCCCGCCACCTCCGACGCATTCACCCGGTCTTCCATGTCTCTTGCATTAAACCCGCTGTGCGTTCTTCCACTCGTCCTGTTTCCCCCCCTATTCTGGTTGAGGGCGCTCCAATCTACAGGGTCCGCAGGATCCTGGATATGCGTTCTCGGGGTCGTGGGCATCAGTATCTGGTTGACTGGGAGGGATACGGTCCCGAGGAGAGAAGTTGGGTTCCCTCTCGGGACATGCTGGACCGCTCGCTCATCGATGATTTTCTCCGGAGCCGCCAGGGTTCTTCCTCGGGAGCACCTGGAGGTGCTCGTTGAGGGGGGGGTACTGTTATGTCATGTTATGTTTTGTCATGGTATGTCTTGTCCCTGTTCTTTCTCTTTACTCTGTCGCCCTCTGCTGCCCTCTTTCGTTACCTCTCCTTTCCCTCTTCTCTCCTTCTCCAGCTGTTCCCTATCTTCCCTGAATACTCTGCTAATTCTCTTCCCACCTGTTCCCGTTTTCCTCTGATTGTCTTCTCTACTTCTTTCTCTGTTTTCGCTGCTTCCTTTGTCGAATTCTCACTTGAGTTTCTCTCCTAGGAATACATGCTCTGTCCAGTCCTGTCCTGTAGGCATCCACCTCACATAACTACCTGTTCACTCCTAACACCCGTTATTTGTATTCTGTCCAGCTCGCCTGGCGCTGCGAGAGAAGCGGACTACCACTATTGCTTCCTTGACCCTTGTCAACCCTGGGGGAGCCCTACAGCCAGCTGCCGCTCACTGCTACCCTCGGCTGCTACATTGTTTCGCCTCTCAGCGTATTAAGAAGTTTTCTGTTTTTTGCATCGCCCACTCTGCGGGTTGATTATGTTCACTTTTATTCTCTCAAGGAGAGATTTATGTTTTTCATTATTGGCAACTTGAACCTACATTAAAAGACTCCTTTTGTTAATTCGCTTTTGGGTCCTCACTTACCCACTCAACATGTAGTTGCCGCAACTCTCTCTCTATATGGCTCTGATTGGTAAGGTCTCACGTCACATGGAGGAGGAGGCAGGAAGCACGTAATTGTTTACAAGAGGAGTGCTGTACAATAGTTTAATTGTCTTTGCTGTAGATTTGTATAAGTGTATTGTTCAAAATGGTCATTTGGCATGTGTATCCTGGATGCTTCAACCTTCAGAAACCCCAAAGTAAATGCACGCCGGGAAATATAAACTTTTCATCGATTGCATATACATGATCATGAGCGATTGAAGCTCTGGCTTATTGCGCTGAACCTGGATATCAGTACACTCCTACATTCTCTCAAATATTGGAGGGTGTGCAGTGAACATTTTACCCCTGATGATTTCAGACCATCGAAAGAAACAAAGGGTCAGTATCTGAATTCATCGGTTGTGCCCGCGCTGTTTTTCCAGCTAACTCTGATGTTGTCATTGTCACGCCTCCCTCGGGCTCTGCACATCCCTCAGCGCTCCGCTCCTCAGCATTCGATTTCTAATTCACCGCACCTGCACTCAGTTCACTCACTCATCACTGCCTGCATAAATAACTCGCCTTCACGCCACTTCACTGTCAAGTCTCACACAAAGGACTCTAGTTTAACTGCGCTGCTTTTATGCAGTGTTTATTTACCTGTCTGTATTTGCTCTTGATATTCATCGATATCTGTTTGGTGTTTACCCTGTTGTTTCACCTGTTACCTCTTCTTCAGTTTGTGAAGCTTCTCTTCTGTACCATTGATCACACTTTGTAAACCCTGTAAATCACTTGGTTTCACTAACTACAACCTGTGTGGCTTGTATTTCTGACAGTCATATAGCCTATACATTTCTGCTAAAGAAAGATGCAACGGTAATTGAACTGAAAATGGTTATTTGTTAAATTATTATTTTTATTTATATATATATATATATATATATATATATATATATATATATATATATTTGGACTGTTTTATGTTTGTGAACTGCACTTGGTCTGTGGTCTGTGTAAGTTTCACTTGTAAACAATAACATGCTTCCTGCCTCCTCCACGTGTGACCTTACCAACAAGCGAAGTGAACATTTGTAGTTAAAAAGTATTGTTTTGTTTCTAAAAAAAAATTAATCGTTTGTGTTCAGAAAAACTTTATTTGTCGACTGCAGTCATGTGGATTATTTTGATGCACCCTAAATATGCATTTTGGAGTACATCTTGGATGGCCTGAGGGTGAGTAAATTATCAGCAAATTTTCATTTTTGGTTGAACTATTCCTTTAATGCATGGGCTAACCTGGGCTCCCAGGAGACCCCCCATTTGCAGGCACCATGGTACCTTAATGCAACCCTGGTTGCGTGATATTCCCTTTTCTTCAAAACCATGAACAAAATATGGTTCCCCTTCTGTCGCTCTCTCCACGTTGTGTCAGAGAAGCGACACTAGGGGTCTCTCTTGAGCGCCGATGTCCACCTCTGATCTATGAAAAAAGGCCAATGAGAGTTGGCAACCAGTATTTGCATGTCCCGCCCCCGGACATACGGGTATTTAAGCGGCGCAAATACGGGAGTTCATTCAGAAAATTTCTTCGGAGCCGATGGTCGTGTTTGCAGACTGCTGCGTGTTACACACCGAGTTCCTGCTATCCTCTGCTGCATGCTGTTGGATTCTACGGCGCACAACAGCGGCTTTCTCCTGTTTGCACGGCTGTGCACTTCCTGCCCCTGAGCGCATCGACAGTTGCAGATAAGAAAGATCTCTCACGAGTCTTTCATTCATAAAAGAGTGATTTTATTTAAAAGAGTAATTTCCTCTAAAAGAGCAAAAACACAGCGGCGTTGAACGTCCTTTTAAGGACACGTCTTTAAGGACGCGTCTCCTTTTTTAAAGATGCCTTTCCGCCCCTGTGTTGTTTCTGGATGCGGTAGAGTACTCTCCGCTTCCGACGGCCACAGGCATTGTCTCGTGTGTCTGGGCAGCGATCACACTGAGGCTGCGTTTGTGGATGGTTCATGTTCTCATTGCGAGAACATGACCATGACAACGTTGCGGTCGCGGCTTGCTTACAACAGTAAGCAAGCCACTCCAGCCGCCCCCCGCGTCGCTCCTTCTTCCCACGGGATTGAGGACAATGCGGCTGGCGATGGAGGCGATTCGGGGATGGCAGCGGGTGCAGCTCCGCCGGGTACGCCCCCTCGGACCACCCGCGCCCCGGCACGCTCGTTGACTCCCGTCCCCGCTCGAGGTGGCGGCGACTCGCCTCACAGCCAGCCTGCTTACCCTCTTGCGATGGAAGCAGATGAGTTCGCCGTGACATCGGAGGGCGTGGGCTCTGACGCTGAGGGCTCCTCTGGGCTGCCGCCTTCGGGCTTGCACGCCCTGGAGGAGGCCGACGCGCAGATGTCCGATATGCTTTCCCGGGCAGCCAACAGCGTGGGCCTGGATTGGAACCCTCCATCCTCCCCACAGCCATCACGGCTGGACGATTGGTTCTTGGGCGTGGGACGCCGCTCACAGCCTCGCCCCCCCCCGGTTCCTTTCTTCCCGGAGGTGCATGATGAGCTGACGTCTTCGTGGAGAGCACCCCTCTCCACTCGTCGCACCGCCACCTGCTCATCCACCCTCGCAACCCTCGACGGCGGAGCGCGCCACGGGTACATGGAGATCCCCCAGGTGGATAGAGCTGTTGCGCTCCACTTATGTCCCGGAAGCACTACCACCTGGCGGGGCCGCCCTGTACTCCCTTCCCGGTCCTGTAGAGCAACATCCTCGCTCACCGCGAAGGCCTACAGCGCTACCGGACGCGCCGCTTCCGCCCTGCATGCCATGGCTCTCCTGCAGGTCCACCAAGCCAAGGCACTTCGCAACATGCACGGGGGTGGCCCTGATCCCGACACGCTGCAGGAACTGCGCTCAGCGACCGACCTCGCCCTGAGAGCGACGAAGGTCACAGCGCAGGCTCTCGGGCAGGCGATGGCCACCCTGGTGGTCCAGGAACGTCAGCAATGGCTGGACTTGGTTAAGATGCGTGAAGCCGACAAGACTCGCTTCCTCAATGCCCCTGTCTCCCAGTTCGGCCTCTTCGGCGACACCGTTGAGGACTTTGCCCAGCAGTTCTCCCTGGTGAAGAAGCAGACGGAGGCCATTTCGCACATCATGCCGCGCCGCAAGCTTGCCGCCACGGCCCAGGCCCCACCTGCTCACCAAGGGCGTCCTCCAGCGGCCAGAAGACCTTCTGCTACACCCCAACCTGGGCCCAGCTCTCAGCCCCGGCGTCGAGCAAACCGCAGGAAGTGTACGCCCCCTGCCTCACGGACCCCGTCGAGGACCCGGAAGGCTCCCAAGCATCCCTGAGACAGCGGACCCAGAGGACGAGAAGTTAGCTCCGGAGATGGTAAGACCGCTCCGTCCCCCGGTGGAGGGCCGGGAGGAGAATCTTTTGTTTTTTCATTTGACGGGGGCTGCGGTACCCAAATTCTCAATAAAAGAGCTATTTCCTTTACCTCTGGGTCACATGGCCCGCAAATGCCGTTCTCACGGCACCTTGCTTTCAGGCCTCAACAGTCTCGGTGCCCAGGATGCGGTGCTTCTGCCCTCAGCCCCACGACTGTTCCCCGGCCGGCCGGTTCAGACGAGTCCAGAGGACGCCAGCATCAGACCTCCTCCTCAGTCACGAACACGCCCCCTGTTGGGTGCGCAGAACAAGGTAAGTGCTTTGAGTTTATTCTCAGCACCAGAGCCTCGGGACGCCACAGCGCCTCCCGATGCCGCGTTACCTGTTCCGCACCGCTGCAAAGCCCCGCCGGGTACGTCCAAAATACTCGTCCCCTTGGTGCCCCTAGCACGGAGCTTAGAGGCATGGCTTTCACTGCCCAGCTCGTCACGGTGGCTGCACCGGACCATCCGACTCGGTTACGCAATTCAGTTTGCCAGGTCTCCGCCCCTTCGTGGGCGTTCATTCCTCCGCAGTGCACGGCGAACATGCCCACTCCCTGCGCGAGGAAATCGCCTCCCTTCTAATCAAGGATGCGATAGAGCCTGTCCCTCTGACCGAAACGAAGAAGGGTTTCTACAGCCCTTACTTCGTTGTACCCAAGAAAGGCGGCGGCATACGACCGATCTTGGACCTGCGAGTTTTCAATCGGACCTTGTCCAAACTCCCGTTCAAAATGCTTACCCAGAAACAAATTCTGTCTGGCGTCCGGCATCTAGATTGGTTCGCAGCGGTAGACCTGAAGGACGCGTACTTCCACGTCTCAATTCGCCCTCGACATCGACCCTTTCTACGGTTCGCGTTCGCCGGCCAGGCGTATCAGTACAAGGTCCTCCCCTCCGGCCTGTCTCTGTCCCCTCGCGTCTTTACGAAGGTCGCAGAGGCGGCTCTTGCCCCGCTACGAGGAGCGGGCATACGCATACTCAATTACCTCGACGATTGGCTCATTCTGGCCTCCTCGCAGGAATTACTACGTGCACACAAAGACCAGGTGCTCGAGCACCTCGGCCGTTTAGGGTTTCAGGTCAACTGGGAAAAGAACAAGCTCACCCCGGTCCAGAGCATCTCTTTTCTCGGTTTGGAGTTAGACTCAGCCTCAATGACAGCACGTCTCTCCAACGAGCATGCTCAGTCAGTGCTGGAATGCCTCGCTTCTTTCGAACCAGGCACCGTGGTCCCTCTGAAACGTTTCCAACGGCTCCTGGGGCATATGGCATCCTCCGCGGCGGCCGCGCCACTGGGGTTGATGCATATGAGACCACTTCAGCATTGGCCCCAGACTCGAGTCCCGAGACAAGCATGGCGCCACAGCACGCACGGCGTGGAAGTTACCACTGCCTGCCTCCAAACCTTCAAACCCTGGACAGACCTCTGCTTTCTACGGGCAGGAGTACCCTTGCAGCAGGTGTCCCGTCGCGTTCTGGTTACAGCCGATGCCTCCAAGTTGGGTTGGGGCGCCGTGTGCAACGGGCGCGCAGCCGCAGGCCGGTGGAACCGAGGCCGCTGCGCTGGCACATCAACTGCCTAGAGCTGCTGGCCGTTTTTCTTGCCCTGAAGAAATTTCTTCTGTTGATTCGTGGCAAGCATGTCCTAGTCAGGACAGACAGCACCACGGTGGTGGCCTACATAAACCGCCATGGCGGAGTACGCTCCCTCCACATGTCACAGCTCGCCCGTCGTCTCCTCCTTTGGAGTCAGCAGCGACTGGAGTCACTGCGCGCCACTCACATCCCCGGCAACCTCAATGTGATAGCGGACGTGCTGTCAAGACAAACCTTGCCCGGCGGAGAGTGGAGGCTCCACCCCCAATCGGTCCAGCTGATTTGGGACAGGTTCGGCAAGGCCCAGGTAGACCTGTTTGCCTCCCAGGAAACCTCCCACTGTCCGCTCTGGTATGCCCTCACAGAGGCTCCCCTTGGGACAGATGCTCTGGCGCACAGCTGGCCCGCGGGGCTGCGCAAGTACGCTTTTCCCCCAGTGAGCCTTCTTGCACAGGTGCTATGCAAGGTCAGGGAGGACAAGGAGCAAGTCACTCTGGTGGCCCCCTACTGGCCCAACCGGACGTGGTTTTCGGATCTCATGCTCCTCATGACAGCCCCTCCCTGGTGAATTCCCCTGAGGAAGGACCTTCTTTCTCAGGGACGGGGCACGCTCTGGCATCCGCATCCAGACCTCTGGAATCTCCATGTCTGGTCCCTGGACGGACGCTGGAGGATCTAGCCGGCCTACCTTCGGCCGTCATAGACACTATTAACCAAGCCAGAGCCCCTTCGACCAGGCATCTTTATGCCCTGAAGTGGCGTCTGTTCGCGGACTGGTGTTCTTCCCGAGCCGAAGACCCGCAGAAGTGCGCAGTTAGGTCAGTGCTCGTGTTTCTTCAGGAGAGGCTGGAGAGGAGGCTGTCCCCCTCCACCCTCAAGGTGTATGTTGCCGCTATCGTGGCCCACCACGACACGGTAGACGGCAAGTCTCTTGGTAAGCACGACTTAATCGTCAGGTTCCTAAAAGGTGCCCGGAGGATGACTCCCTCCCGGCCTAACCTGTTTCCCTCCTGGGATCTCTCGGTCGTCCTTATGGGACTCCGGAGACCCCCCTTCGAGCCGCTTGACTCAGTTGGATTCAGGGCCCTCTCTCTCAAGACCGCCCTGCTGATCGCGCTCGCTTCCATCAAGAGGGTCGGGGACCTGCATGCGTTGTCTGTTAGCGACGCTTGCCTGGAGTTCAGTCCGGCAGACACTTTCGTGATCCTAAGACCGCGACCGGGCTACGTGCCCAAGGTTCCTACCACACCCTTCAGGGATCAGGTGGTGAACCTGCAAGCGCTGCCCCGGGAGGAGGCAGACCCAGCCCTTTCACTGCTGTGTCCAGTACGTGCCTTACGTATTTACCTGGACTGCACACAGAGCACCAGACGCTCTGAGCAGCTCTTCTGCTTTGGGGGACAGCAGAAAGGAAATGCTGTCTCCAAGCAGAGACTCGCCAATTGGGTTGTCGACGCCATTTCCCTGGCTTATCACACCCAGGCCGTGCCCCCCCCATGCGGGTCCGAGCCCACTCCACCAGGAGTGTTGCGTCCTCGTGGGCACTGGCTAGGGGCACTGCCCTAGCAGACATTTGTAGAGCAGCGGGCTGGGCAACACCTAACACTTTTGCGAGATTCTACAATCTCCGAGTTGAGTCAGTATCGTCCCGTGTTCTCTCAGGTACCGAGCCCGTAGAACTCGGTGGCACGTCCACGATCTGACCAGGTGAATCGCTTGCACCCAGCGCCTTTCCCCCTAACCAGGGGAAACAGTGCGCCTTCTTTCCCAGGAGATCCCAGGTTTGGGACACTGGTTGACTCCTCCCTAGCCCTCGTGGGTCGCAGTTCTCGTGGAGGAACTCGCCGACCCAAACCACTGCGGGTACCACTAGCTACCCTGTACTGGTATAGGTGCCCCACAGGTAAGGCCTCCTGTTCGGACTCCCCCTGTGTGTAAAACCACGGTTCTGTCCCCTCACGAGAGTTGACTCCGTGTTTTCCTTAGGCAGTTACAGCTGCCTCGGGTGCCGTGCTGTATGCTTCCCCCCTCTGCGAGGCTGGATGTACCACCGCACTACTGTTCCACATAAGACCTAAGTATAGGCCATGCGATGTATTTGCCACTCAAAATTTGCCTCCCCTCCCGGGTAGGTGTGGCCTCCGCAGGGTCTGCTCCGCCCTACTAAGGGCTAAAGACCCCCTTCCTTCAATGCGTGTAAGGGCCCCGGCCATAGTTGCTCTATGCGAGAAACATAGAGAGAAAAGAGGCCCAGCCAGGCTGGTCCATTCCCATGTTGGCGGCCGTCACCTTGTTCCCCCCTCCAGGGTAACGATAAGGAATCCTGATGGCTTAAATGGGGCATTGGGGAAGGGTACGTGCAGCCTGATACAGTTGGTCGTTCTGCACGTAGGAATACCTGCTCGCTCCTGTATCAGCAGATCACGTACACGGCTCAGCGCATGGCTCTTTTTAAGTGGACCCATAGTGTCGCTTCTCTGACACAACGTGGAGAGAGCGTCAGAAGGGGAACATCTAGGTTACGTATGTAACCTCCGTTCCCCGATGGAGGGAACGAGACGTTGTGTCTCCCCTGCCACATCGCTGAGCCGAGCCCCTGTTGTGGCCGGACCATGTCCGGCTCCTCAGAAAAATCCTGAATGAACTCCCGTATTTGCGCCGCTTAAATACCCGTATGTCGGGGGGCGGGACATGCAAATACTGGTTGCCAACTCTCATTGGCCTTTTTTCATAGATCAGAGGTGGATATCGGCGCTCAAGAGAGACTAGTGTCGCTCAAGAGACCCTAGTGTCGCTTCTCTGACACAACGTCTCGTTCCCTCCATCGGGGAAATTATAAACTTAAACAAAAGACACAAACACACACATGACGGACATGTCCGTAAACGATCTCTCTCTCCCGCACCATCATCCGCAGTCGGCCTTTATCCCTCTCTGAGGCTTGATTAGACTGATAAGGGCACGGTTGTATAGAATCACTACCTGGCCCTGCCCTCCACCCTGCCACAACCCCATAATGACAATGTGAAAGAAGTTTGTTTGAAATCTTTGCAAATTTATTAAAAATAAAAAATAAAAAAAATCACATGTTCATAAGTATTCACAGCCTTTACCATGACACTCAAAATTGAGCTCAGGTGCATCCTGTTTCCACTGATCATCCTTGAGATGTTTCTACAACTTGATTGTCCACCTGTGATAAATTCCATTGATATTAATAAATGTCATTGAATTTGAGGACATTTTTATTTATTTTTGTATACAATAAATATTTTGACAGTGTGTTGGGTTGCCATGTGATGTGCAATGTAAAATTTGGGTCCCAAAGAAAAAAACAGTTGAGAACCTCTGGTCTAATAAACCTACTATAAACAATACAGATCTGTACACATATGTAGTGTCTAAAAATGAAAAAGGCCTGTTGGGTGCTCACTAACACAAAAAATTGGCCAACAAAAGAGAAAAAGAGAAAAAGAAAAAGGGTTCCACACATCAATCCATTACACACACCATTTAAATTGTCCCTCTCCACTGTTCCTCCCTGGCAACCCTCTAAGAAGGCCTATTAAGTGCCCCACTTGTCAAAGGCACCCAAGCTGGCCAGCCATCTATGCGTCATTTTTTTCAAAGGCTGCAACTCTTCCCAATTCGGTGCACCACTCATGTAATGAGGGCGAACCAGCCGACTTCCAACCCCCAAGGATCCCTTTCCTGCTGATCATCACACTGTTAAGGACCCAGTTTTTAATGTGTTCATTGCCTACATTAACACATGCCCCATAAACCAAAATACAAAGTCTGGGGCAGAGTGAAATCTGAGTGCTCAGGATCTCACAGAAATAACTCTGAACCTTCAACCAAAACTCTTGAATCTTAATACAATACCAAAAAACTTGGACTGTGTCCCCATCCTCTGATTGCATCGCCAGCAGGTGGGTGTGTCTTTAAGACCAAGCCTATGCAATCTAGAGGGAGTCCAATAAAAACGATATAGAATCTTAAATTGAATGAAGTGCACCCTTACATCCCTAGACATGGGCATCCCTTTTTTTTAAATCCTACCCCATTCTTTGTCCTCCAGTACTAAATTCAAGTCTCTCTCCCATAACCTCTTAAGAGATGTCAAAACCCCATCCCCTAGACTCTGAATTAGCTAGGAATAATACGCTGAAGCCCCGTGACCCTTTCCAAAAGCTGCTAGTACAATCTCAAGAGTGTCTGCAGCTTTAGGTGGCTGCGTCCTACACCCAAAGGTGGCACAAAGTAGATGACGCAGCTGTAAGTACCTGAAGAATTGAGATCTGGGAATCCCAAACAGTGGTATAATATTTTCAAAGGATCTAACGCTCCATTTTCATACAGGTCACCCAGCGTTCTCAATCCATTCTGTCCAGCAAAAGGGGGACTTGTTAATACACAATTTAGGTTTTAACCAAATACTTGCGGCAACGTTCAGGTATATGTTCGAACTCAGCATGTGGGAAACCTTTGTCCACACTAACTGCATGTGTGAGATAACGGGATGTGTCTTTACTTCTCCAGGCAGCTTGGTGGAAAGACATTGCAATGGCAAGCTGGAGGCAAGGACCTCCTATTCAATAAAGAGCCAGGGAGGAGCTCTTTCAGGCAGAAGCAACCAATGTGCCAAATGTCTGAGACCAAAAGCATAATAGTAAAACAAAATCTTGGGGAGACCCAACCCACCTATGTCAATTGGCCTGTGTAACTTGTTAGAAAGCATTCGAGGACATTTACCATTCCAGATAAACGATTTAGCTATACTATCAAATTGTTTAAAATAAAAGAAGGGAACTTCAATCGGGAGAGACTGTAATAGGTAGTTGAATTTTGGAATACAATTAATTTTATAACATTAACCTTCCCAATCATAGATAAATGTAATGAGGCCCACCTGCCCACATCGCTCGAAAACCTTTTTATTAAATGGTCAAAATTAATAAAGGGAATAAAATACCCAAATACTTAATGCCCTGTTTGGGCCATTGAAAGTCACCTGGCTGAAAAGCTGTTACTGGCCAGTAAGGTGTCAGAGCCAAAGCTTCAGATTTAGACCAATTAACTCTTGAAAATATATAAAAGGAATGGATAATTCTGTGGAGGCAGGCATAGATCTAGTAGGATCGGAGATGAATAATAAAATTTAATCTGCGTAAAGCAAAAGCTTATGCGCCATACTTCCTGCCACCACCCCTGGAAAATCAACCTCTTTTCTTATTGTGGCTTCTAATGGTTCCAGGGCAAGACAGAACAATAATGGGGAAAAGAGTAAAATAATCTGAATTCAATTCATTTGTTTATACTGCAGCTACAGAGTGTCTATGAAGTAGATTAAACCATCCAATAAAATTATTTCTGAACCCATATATTTCCAAAATTCTAAAAAGATAATCCCATAATCAAAGATAATCTACCATATCAAATTCCTTTTCAGCATCAAGTGAGATGGCAGCAACCAGAGTCTGAACATTCGCCACTGATCACATAATATTGATGAAATGCCTAATGTTATCAGAAGAGTTATAACCCCGAATAAACCCCACCTGATCTATATGTATAAGAGATGTCATAAATTAACATAATCGGTGAGCCAGAAGTTTTGACAACATTTTTACATCTAGCTGGATCAGGGAAATTGGAAGGTAACTTTTACACTCAATTGGATCTTTGTCCTTTTTAAGAATCAGACTAATCCGGGCATGTGTCATGGTTGGGGGAAGCTTTCCATTCTTTAATAATTCCGTATAAACTTCTAACAAAAGTAGAGCCAGTTCTGCAGCATAAGATCTAAAAAATAAGATATTCTGGCCCCTGAGCCTTGCCTGTAGGCAGGGCCTTATTTACCTCGCAAAGCTCCTCCAAGGTTATCAAGAGAATTGTTTTGCTCAGTCGTCAATTTAGGGAGTTCTAATGGTTCCACAAATGTTCTAATATCTTCATCAGTAGATGAAGATGTGGAACAATAAAGATCAAGATAGACTTGTTTAAAAGCATTATTAATATCAATGGCCGAGTTAAATATTTCACCATCTGCAGATTTCACTGAGGGAATGGTAGAAAAAGACTCTCTCTGTTTTATATATCTAGCCAAATGCTTCCCTGCTTTGTACCCCGACTCAAAGTATGACTGTCTTGCCCTGAATAGCCAAAACGCCACCTTCCGCGACAAAATAGTAATATATCAAAATTTAAATTGGGTCAATTCTCTGAGGCCATCAGACGACATTTGGCGCTTCAGCTCTGCCTCTGCACTTTTAATATTTCCTTCCAAATCCAGGAGTTCTCGTGCTTTGGATTTTTTGATGAATGCAGTATACTGTATGATCCGGCCTCTAAGAACTCCCAAGCTTCTCAAGCTGGTTTTTTCCAAGAATTAAAGAATGAAAATAAGCAAGTGACTGACAAAATCACCAAAAAGCACTCAATCAGGCAATCATTATACAGTATGTCCCAATGTATGTGAAGTACATAATCAAATTATAACAGTTGTTAGATTAAAATAACAATCGAAAACAGTGTCGGCACACCGTTGCTCCCCAATACTTGTATTATTAGGCATACAAGATTTGGGACAACAAGGAACACAACGACGTCTTGGGACCTTCCTAGACATATTAATCTTTATGTATGTTGTAAAGGTGGGGACTATTCAAAAGAGCTCCCTTCCTACATCATAATGGGGCCGATATCCAAACGAGATGTTTTTACAGGATGGAAACAATACATGCTCTTTTTACTGTAGGATCATCAAGCTGGAATGAGAATAGAGCTGTGTGTCATAGGTGTAGCAGTGGTAGTAAAAAACATGTGCCTGGATGATTGGCCCAAGTAATAGTTTGTGTGTCTAAAAAAGGAGAGGGCCAAGTACAGAACCTTGAGGTACCCCAATGAATAGTTGATGCAATTCTCCTCCAACTTACCCAGAAGGACCTTCCTAAAAGGATGGTTCAACGAGCAGAGTGCAGATTGAAGGATCTGGTGATTATAAACATAATGGCAATCTTAATAACACTCTTAAATGTCCTCCATGAAAATGTTGTATTACTTCTGTTTAGAATCTCTGAGATAACAGAATATTAAACATGAAAACATGTAATGCATTTTGATGATGAGGTACTCTGATTGGACATTATAGATACACTTCTGGCAGTTGTTTATTTTGATTTCTTTTATTGTATTTCAAATTGACCCCAAACAGCACCAACATTACTAGAATGGATAACAATCAGAATTTCTGAAAAGTGCTGCTCTATATTTATCAATCCGCAATGATTTCACCTTGCTAATACATTTTTATTAAGGGTTGTCCAGGATCATTTAATGTCAGGATGTCATTAAATATCATGCATTAAAGGAATGTCCCAGGCTAAACATTTTATATTCACACACTCACACATTTTTGCATACATATGTATGAATTTCTTTCTTCTGTGGAACACAAAAGTAGATATTAGGCAGAATGTTAACCTTAGTCACCTGTGCAGATCATCAAATGCAGGTTATTTATTAGAAAAAGTTACAAATAAAACTGTTACAAAAAAAAGGAATGCAAAAATATGAGATGACAACAGGGACCATGAACATGGAAATGAACCAATGCCACAGCTTACCAAAGTAAGATCATGAATACACTCTCAGTAATCAACTAAAGACCATGTGAAGCATAGGGGTATACACAAACATTCATTGAAAACAGGAAACAGGAAATTAAAGACGGGAAGCACAAAAGACCCCAAAAGAACCCCAGAGTCATACAATTTCTAACTGGGAGATTAATGTGGATTGAAGGAAACTGAACAAAGCCCAGAAGTAATCCCTGATTTGACATATGAATGCCAAATCAGTCACATAATATACTGAATGAAGGGTTTGATTAGCCTACTTAAAAATGTACACATCTGTACAGATCTGATCCAACAGTGAAAAAGTCTTCTTTTTTTAAATAGCTATGTTTGATCAATGAACAACAAACCTCGCAAACATGAGAAGCGATTGATAGGTGTGTGGGACACAAGCTGTAGCAAATTTGAAATGGAAAAAAATCCTGCACACTATCTGAATATACACACACTATATAAATAGCTATTTTTGAAAATGTACTCAAAATGTTTCCCCTGACTTCTCAAGATGTGCCTGTGTGATCATGTTGTGTGTTTACAAGACTACAGTGCATTTTCTTAATTAGTTTTTTGTCTTGTTTGCCAGTAAAAATATCTAAACATTCATCGAAATCAAGATTAATTTACTTGATAAGCAAAAATGAGGAGCAGTTCACTATTCATTTAGTTGTCCATGATTAAATCTTTTTTATTTCTTCAGCTGGTGTTCTAATTTATTGATTCATGTTTAACTCAATTTATTAACATTTATAATGGTTTTGTGGATCTTGAACATTAAATATGAACTCTAAATATGATTCAAACTGTTTTTAATTAAATTGACAAATATGGTATATTTCTCCAGAAATAAGTGGCAGCTGTGAATATTTGAGTTTTTTATGAATCTCAGATTAACAACATATTTCAATCTCCAATAAAAGCTTTAAGTTGAAAAGTGCTTTTGTTATTATTTTTAAAAGGAATTGAAATTTTACATAATAATAACACTCTCCATACTTGATTAAATGTGTTTACATACATCTTTCATGTTGCTTAACATTGCAGTGGTGCGAACAGTAATTTGATTTGATGTCTCAGGCAAATAAGGCACTTCAGAAAAACAAGTTTACATTCATTTGTTTGCTTTTCAGTGTTGGGTTTTCGATAACCAACAGGAAACTGCAAAAACATCATTTACAACTAGTGACATTAAAACATGTTTTAAAATCAAAAGCCTCTCACATTTATGCAGTATTTCCTTAAATAGAACAAATGAAATTAATTCACTAAAATCAAACTTTGAATGATTACAAAAATTAAAGTGCAACTTAGTGATTTCAGTGGTTTCGTACTGTTGACTTTTCTCACTAAGGACATGATCAAAGTCTAAACACACATTTGCTTCCCCAAATCAAATTTTAATGGAACATTTGATTTGTACATCTTTACTTTGGCATTCAAAGACAGTTCATTGGTATCATTTGTATAACAGAATTCAGAATGTCTACACTTACATTGACCATGCGGTCAAGACTAAAGTACAGGGTATATATATATATATACAACCGATTACACTCAGTCACCTTCTGTCCACATATTCACATTAGGAGTTGAAGTTATTGCATTACGGCATGAAGCTCTGGGCTACAGTTGCTGCTCTTGGGCTCCTGGTAATAGGGGCATGGGCACAGGGGGTGATGCCCACCGTCATCTTGCTGCCCTGTGACTCCCCAGAGGCCAAAGCAGCGGCTCTGGTGGCACAGGACTTTCTCAATGCTCAGCACACCCACGGCTACAAATATGCCCTTAATCGCATTGAGGAAATCAAGATCATCTCCAAGGTAAGTCTATGGGTAATGTGAAATAACATAAAATATAAAAATATACAGGTTTGTGTGGAAAGAAATTGGCTCAGTTTGTGTTATTTGTGGCAAAGTCTAAAATCATATATTTCTTGATAAAACTCTGCTACATATGAATCATACCAATGTTTTTCACAACAATAGTTACAGTGTCAAATAATTTACAAAGCAAAGACTCACATATCAGGCTATAAGTTTGCATTTTGGATTTGAGAGTTATCTGTGCAATCGTTTTTTAAAGATTATTTCTGAATTAAGTGTCGTTCACAACAAATGTGTTTTTGTGTCTGTCTATACTCTTTTCCCATAGTTTTTCTATGTAAACATGCAATAGTCTAGACAATATCTCTGGCCATTGCGGCACCTCCAGTTGTTTTTATCAGCGTCTCGTGTTTTTTAGATGCTGTGTCAGTTAACAAGAACGTCAACTTCTAAAAGTACCCCTCAAGACATGTTGTATGCGTTGCATCTATCTTTTTGAGTGGAAGAACGTGTGCTGTCTAAATGGCCTCTTAAGGCCCCGATAAACTTAATACGAAATCGTACAATGAAAGGGTTTGATATCATTTTTCAAGAACATGTCAGAATTTATTTGTATTAGTTTACAAAAGAAAATAAACCTACTCAAATACTCTTAAGTACCCATTCACTCTTTTGCCATTCACACATCTGTCCAATGTAAAATAGGACACTCATTTCTTCATTCTTTTGTCTGTATTCTTCCTATTAACACTCTTTTATACATCAATATCAGTAGTATCAGAGTCATCATAAATTAAAATAAAAGTGTGTAATTATCAAATATTTTGGCCAGCATGTTAGTGCATTAGCGTCATGAATTCAAAAGGTAAACAAGACCATTTGCAAATGTTTAACATCGAGTGGTTAAAAAACATCTTTTACTGATTTAGTGTGAATTCTACTCATAGAATGGGGCATAAAGTCACACATTTTAATGTCTCTGTGGCAGGGCGGAGGGCGGGGCCGGGTAGTGATCCTACACACCCGGTCCCATATTATCGACTGCAGAGGATCATGCGGGAGAGAGAGAGATCGTTTACGGTCGATCGTGCGGGAGAGAGAGATAATTTACGGACATGTAGTCGACCTTTATCCCTCTCGGGAGGCTTGATTAGTGTCCGTAAACAATCTCTCTCTCCCGCACGATCCTCTGCAGTCGACCTTTATCCCTCTCAGGAGGCTTGATTAGCCTAATACGGGACCGGGTGTGTAGGATCACGACCCGGCCCCGCCCTCTGCCCTGCCACAGTCTCATTAGTTAAGGTTTTACTGAGTGTCCTCATATTTAAATATACCTCTAAATGCGTCTGAATGTTCGCAAATAGTATACTGTTTCAAACTTCTTTTCCCTTACAAAACATCTAAACTAGCCGCATGTTATTTTCACATGCAAATGAGCAGAAGTTTGCAGCTCTTCGCGAACCTCTGGCGAACCTTTGGCAACAATGGATAATTTGCCACAAGTTGGTGCAAAGCTCATTTGTATGTGAAAATGATCAGTGGCAAACTTGCAGCAAGTTTGTTGCAAATTTGCCATGAACTCTTTTATTTTCATAAGGGTTTACCCCTGAATGAAGAATTACTTCTCCGAAAGTATATCGGAGGCCTTTAGGCTACAAAATAACGTACCACTTCTGAATATACAGCTCATACAGTATTTGAATACAGGTTTATTAAACTAATAGTTCAGATTCTTCTCAATTTTAAAGTTATGTTGCAAATCAGCTTTTCACCTATCAACCATGCAGCACCACTAGAGGCCTAAGTTTAGGCACTAGCTTGAATCTTCTAGTGTAAAGATGCACATTGCTAAGTCAAATTTGCTTAACAATAAGGCACTCAAAGCCATGCTATATTGTGAACACCCTTTAGCTGGTATTGTATCCATAATATAGCACAGCCTCTCTATTATTGCTTAAATAAATGTAGTTCTAAGGTTTGAATGTCTTTTTGTAGCCAGGTGAAGCGGACACATATCTTTTAGAGTTGGACTTGCTAGAAACAATATGTCATGTCTTAGATCCGACACCAGTGAGTCAATGTCCAGTCAGACAAAAACAATATACGGTGAGATCTGTTTAACTAGCTTCAGTATATTTACACTTACTTTGCTAATGTTTGTTTTGCTAGTACATAATGATCTAGAAGTATCATTCTTGTATACCTCTAGGCAGTTGAGGCAGATTGTGATTTTGCCCTATCAAATACAACTCAAGGTCTTTCTGTTGTGGCATTCAAGTGTAAAACAGAGATGGGTAAGTACAAAACATGATAATAAGTATGTTGTTTTAATCTATTTTCACAGTGAGGAACGGTGAGGTCTTAGTCTGCTCTTTGTTTTTTGTTGTGTCTAGAGTCAGAGGAGGATATATGTTTAGGCTGCCGTCGCCTCATTCCTTTTAATGACACAGATGGCATTCAGCTCATTGAAACCTCATTAGATGATTTCAATAAAAATCATACACTAAATACTAAATTTGCACTTTTTGAAATTGGACGAATGGCATACCAGGTAATGTAAAGTACATCTTCCTAAAGTAAAGACAATATGGCACTCTAACCAGTCTTCTTCTATCTTTTGTACAGGTTGTCGGTGGTGGAAACAAGTACTTTGCAGAATATGGCATAATTGGAACTAACTGCACAAGTCATGATGATGGTATATGCATCCCCCAGAATCACACTGTTGCTGTAAGCATACTTCATAAATTAAACTTAACAGAAAAAGGGAGGGTGCGATGTGATGTAATAACATTGTCTCTGAAATTATGTTCCTTTTTAACATCACAAAAGCAGAATGGATGGATTTACTTTTTAAAATCATCCATTTTGGTACGCAATTCCCACTTTTCATAATCCAATACAATATGGTGGATAAAATCAAATCCCATCCAACATTTTTTGTCTCGTATCCTGTTTCATCCTGAAAAATGTCCAATTGTGAAGCTAAAATAGGTGTTTCATTATGTGAATGGCATTTCATGTTGATTTTAAAGTATCTAATCCATATTGGTGACCATTTTTAGATCCATGGCTTCTGTCTAGCTGAAGGTTCTGCCAAACTGAATAAAGTTGACTGCAGTATCTTCAACCCAGTAAATAACTCCTTGTCTTCATACATTAACACAATGTGAATATAAAACTAGTAAATCACATTTACATTTAATAATCAATATTTCACAAAAGAAAAAAAAATGATTAAACCTCAGACACAGATTAAACTGAGGCAGAGATGAAAGGGATTTCAATCTTGTAACTGGGTTTGAAGTTTTCACTATTCTTTTATTTTTGACAGTCCCAAGTTGTAAACCCAGCAACCAATGCCAAAGTGCCAGTCCAACAACTTCTACACGCGCATACTTCTGGACCTCAGCACAACCCAACCATCCACGGTCTTAAACATCACAAGCTGACACGCCTTCATAACCCTTCTGCAAGCAGTCTGCTCTCTGCTGAATCTTCTGAATCAGCCGAGTTAGTGATGCCAAAGTAAGCTCCTGTTGTCAAGAGGGAGGTCGCTAAACAAGAAGGGCCATCCACCAATGCAACTGCAGATGCAGCTGTAGTGGCAGAAAAAACACCCTTTCCTCTAGAGCCAATGCTCCTTGTGTCGATCTGTCCAGGACAAAAGAAACATATCTGATCTGGTGGCGTTCCACGAATGAACTCTTTTAGATGACATTGTTTAGGTCCTCTTTTAGGGTTGAGGGTCCTCATTTACCTGTTGAGTTCTGAGAATGCCAGCAAGCTAAAAACTGAACACATATCTACAGTCTATCAGGAGTAAATGTTTTATATTAAAGCAGGTATATGTTTTAACAAAACAGGCATTATGTTACTGTGGCTGATTTATAATATAATGCTGCAATAAAATGTTTACCTTGGTCAGTCTGGGCTCTCTACCGTCCTGAAACACTGATGAAGAGAAACATCATAGAAAAGTCTCCAAAATATACAAAGTGACTTACAGGGGATTCAAGCTATCCATTTAATCACTACATGCATTCCTTGGGAAAAGATCCCATGACCTTGCTGTTGCTAGTAGCACACTCTGCTAGTGTTGAGCTAATTGAGCTACAGCAGTCATATACAGCCTCAAGAATATATTTTATAAGATTTACGCATTTCAATTGCATAACAAAATTCCATAAAATGTAATTGAGTAATCTTTAATAAAATATAACTATTAAATATTGTAAGTTTAATAATGTAATTTAGTTTAACATAACACAATTAGATTTGATGGAAATGCTAATAGGCAAAAATAGGCAAAAATATATTTTTAGGTGTAGTTTTCAATGCATTTTAAGTTTTCAACAGCAGCATTTTACCCTAATAGAATTTAGATGTGAACAAATTCAATTAAATATTAGTTCAATTAATTATTACCACGAACAAAGTGATTTTATAATGGGTTGTGCAGGTTTCCATCATGTCAGGATGCTATTAAATGTCCTGCATTCATAGAGAACCTCAGAACACTATTTTAATGTCACAAAATGATGACAGGACAGAGTAGCTATATCTGTTTTGATAATCAACACAGTATTGGCTTTGTAATAATTTGGTTTGTGTATACTGTATACTCTTAAACTAGGCACTGGGCAAATGGAGGTTGAAGTTCACAAACGAGAAAAAAAAAAATTTGGTTTAACTTAAAACGATTCTGTGGACATTGGTTCCACACAATGCAAATTAGTTTCTTTGTTATGAAATTAAAATGTAGGCTTTACTTAAATTCTGTGTATACCAAAAATTTAATTGATTTCATCTTAATAACTTAAATTTGATCAGTTCAAATAACTTAAATTGACAAATTTAACAAATTTAACCTTGCAGCTTGTTGCTAGCAAACAACAAACGTATTAGCATATTATATACACTAACATTCAAAAGTTTAGGGTCACTTACTTATTCTTTATTTTTATTTCACATTTTAGAATAATAGTAAAGTCATCACAACTATGGAATAATAGAAATGGAATTACATTGTGACTAGAAAAATCCTAATAAATCAAAACTATTTTATATTTTAGCATCTTCAGAGTATTCACCCTTTGCCTAAATTTTGCAGACATGAACTCTTGACATTTTCTCAACCAACTTCTTGAGGAATCACCCTGGGATGCTTTTTAAACAGTATTGAAGGAGTTCCCATCTATGCTGGGCACTTAGTGGCTGCTTTTATTTATTATTTGGTCCAAGTCATCCATTTAATTTTATTTAATATAAACATTTAATAATATTTAAATTTTGTAATTAAATAAATTAAAATGTTGGCACAATTATGTTTTTGTCTAAATAACTAATTTCAAACATTTAAGCATATGCCTTCAGATCAAAATGTTTTTAAGATCATGAGAAACTTTTTAGTCAAGTGACCCCAAACTTTTGAATGGTAGTGTTTATATGTCTTTTATATATGTACTTTATAACAAGTATAGTTGTGCTAAGAGTTTACAGATCCACAACGAGTCATTATGCTGATGACCCCTTAGTATTTACTACATGAGAAAAGCAATACACACTACTTATTCATTAGAAATGTACACAACTTCGACCTAACAGTTAACCCCACTCTTCTCCACAATGGTAATCTCAAAAAAAAATTTAACATGACAAAAACTCCTCTAAATCCCAACATAACAGAATACTAAACAAGTCTCCTACTCGTTTCATTTTGTGCATAAATAAATGTAAATAACACTTAATTTTAAAATGTACTAATTTAATTTAATCCCATGCCAGGAATAATGTGAACCCTATTTTCAGCAATGCATTGATGCAACAAATATTATTCACATAGTACCAACACAATTGGATTTAGTGAACATAGATGGATTGTACACAATGAAATTAAGTTGAGACCAAATGTTAAAGAATTATGTTGCATGAGCAAGTTTGAATTAAGTTAATTGAGCAAGCAGTAAAAATCACTTTAAGTGAATACTATCTGTTAGAAGTATGAATTGTTGGGCCTCATATAAAGCCTGACTTAGGCCTGTAGGAACACTCAAAGCCTGATAACATAAAAACAGCACCAAAATTAAACAAAGGGACTCCAAAAAAACTCCAGATCCCATCAAGCCTTGCTCACTTTACACCTGAGTGTGAAATTCTGAAGGATCGAACTCTCTACTCCTATTGGCACAACAGAACATGTCCCTCAACCATAATGTCATCGAGAGTATAAAACCCCCGGAGATTCTTCCTAAGCCTTGCTTCCAGCGACAGTATTTGCTGTGTCAAGTTGCAGCTCTTCTGCTCCCAGGTGTAGCCTCGCTGCCCAAGGAAGTAACGTACATACCTGAACTTTGGAAATACAATCTCCATCTCACTGGACAAGCCCAGATTCTCAGTATTCCACCGAGCACGCTAACGGATCTGAAGGAGACCACTGAGCAATCAGTCTCACCCTTTTGCCTGCAGAAGTGCAGAAAGATTTCTCTTCCTTCTTCAATCAAGTCAACTTTGCTGATTTCTCCACCAACCTGCCGAGAATCAGCTGCCGTCTGGCAACAGAGCGAGAAAATGGCCTCCTGTCATCACCCGAGCTTTGAGGAACCAAGTCTGAGTCAAACGACTGACGAACACACATTCTACCCACATCCTTACACAACTCAAGAGGTTTAAGTCTGGGCAGAGATAGATTATTATAGTGTGTTATTCTTGTGTATCAAGGTTATTGCTTGTACAGTTTATAGGCCGACGAGTACGTTCATTGCTGCTAATAATACTCAATGTATTACTGTAACTTACTGTTACCACTAATTAGATTTGCTGTGTTGTCCTCCAACCATGTTGGGCTCTTTGTGCATTTCCACCATTGCGAGTTTATCCATTAAAGAACCAACGACTGTGCCAGATGGATTGCGAGCCATTCACCACATCTCTGAATGATAAAGCTAACGGTTGCCTTCTCTCCCATGATCGCTAAACCGGCTTCAATGACGTCACACTGTTCTCTCTCTCTCGTACTAACCGCACACACACGACCCCTATGAACATACCCGCACACATTTGGTGAACAGATAACTTGGCGATAGAGCCCAGCTTTCTCCCTAAGTTATCGTACCAGTTGAGACACATGTTAAACGGGCAGACCAACTAACCAGTCTCTCCGCCCACATTCGCAGGCCATAAACCTCACATGACGCACTCTCCATGAGAGCCATGCCTGCCATTTTGTGCACTTCTTCTCTCCTTACACACACACACACACCCATCTCTACCCTCTTCTCATGTATTATAGGCTTATCTGTTACCATATCTATCCTATTACTGTTTATTTTGTAGTTTGAATTAAGAAGTTCTTATTAATTCTTATTCATATTCTATTGAATTTGATAATTGATAGTTATCTTTAATGATTGTTGAATTGAAGGATTAATAAGCTAATGTTGACTCTAATCAATGTTCCTTTGATTTGAATAATTATATATCTTTGATAACCACACCCGCTCCTGAACGAAGCTCCAACAGAATCCATTTGAACTTTTCATTGCAATATGATCGTATACATTTTTGATGACCGTGTTGAATATCACTTTGACTTCACGCAGTATAATTATGTTCTTATATCAAACATTAATGTATTAAGTTGATTTCAAGTGTTCTGGAGTTGTATTTTGAATAGAGCTGCTTTCCCTCTTTTTTTAAGTCGATGAGCCAGTTATGAGTGTTCTAATACATTTTACCTAGGAAACTGTCAGCTCCTCTTTCAGCTGTATGTGTGTAATCTGTATCAAACATTCATATCATTGTTACTAGCCCAGTTTTAATTGAACCTTCACTAAGACCTGCCTTAAAAGTGTTTCAGACCAGTCATATCTGCCATTTCTCTGACAAGCATTTTCTTATTTTCAATGAGTCTATGAAAGCAATGGGTGTTTGAGTAGTTTTAAGCAGAATTTTTATAGAAATTATCATAAAAATTGACTTTTGCTGCCAGGTCATCTGTAATAATGATATAATGTACCCAGAGAAGATACACAACATGTTTTTTCCCCTTCTTTTTATAATAACCAGCCCATAAACCTTGATTAGAGCTCACTTACGTGTCAGCCCATTATTCCAAAATGAAAATTAATAACATTGCTTTTGGGAATTAAATATAACGTCTCATTTTTATTTTTTTTGCGCAAAACTATGCCTGGTGTTTACATCACCTTCCAAATCAAAAAAGGGTGGAGAAAATGCATAAAGAAATAAAGGAAAGATACTATATACAAATTATTATAATGTCCAATAATATATTAACATTATACAGTCAACACACCAGTTTCTTGTGCCCATCTACCTGGTGAAGAACTCTGAACTAGTCATAATCTGTAAACAGCTTGTGCTCAACTAGCCACTTAACTACACTGTAAAAAAAACAAAAAAACAAAACAAATGGTCCAACATTGTTTGGAGCATCCCATTGGGAAACATCCTGTTGCAGCTCAGCCTGGTAAACTGCAGGTTCAGCAATTGGTGCATTTTGTTACAATGTAGAAAACAGCTTGGATGGCCCCAAAAGGTTTCATTGCAGACTGTGGAGGAGCAGCAGTTGATGCCAATGTTCTAAAAAAGTGAGGACACATAGTAAGTTTTGTCAAAAACTTTGAAGGATTAGGTACATTAGTATGCTTGAGGGGATGCTCAGTGGGTTCCAAATATTGCATTGCTGCATGGTCTGGTGGTAGAACAGCACCTTTTGAAGAATGTGAGGGGGAATATTGGTCATAATTGCAACCCATGCCTTGAATAAGGGGAAATGGGACAAAGGATGAACTGGCGTATCTAACAGGAAATGGCGGCATTTGGGCTGTTATATTGGTCAGACTTGAAGTGCCAAGAAAAGACACAGGAAAAGGATGACCAAAATAGTGATGGCTGTGGTAGTGGTAGGCTGTGGTGGTGACTGGGGCCCGGAGCAGCAAATAGGACAGTGAAAAGAATGTGTATGGGGCAAATTAAGCTCAGTCTGGGGAGTCTTCTTTAGAGCAGAAGTGCAATTAACTTCAGTGTTTTTGAAGGGTGCAGGGGAGGATAGGTGTGTGGGGCAGAGTGTAGCTTCATAGGAGGACCCTTAATAACTGAATGATAGGGGTGTTTGGTAGGGTGTAACCCTGCAGCATCTTTAGACTTTTCCCAAATGCGTTGTTGAACTGGAGTAAGTAGCCTCATTGGTGGAGACATCCATAATCTTGGGGGCTTGTGTAGGAAAAGAAGGCATTTCTGAACAATGTGGTGGGATGTGTTTGAACCATGGATAATGGAGGAGCTGATGTGGTTCTACCTTGCTTGGAGGGGCAGGTATAGTTTGTGCATATTCTGGTTTAGGTGAAGCCTGTGGTTCAGCAGGTTTTAATCTTGGGGGCACATCAGGCCATGGCTGGGTTTGGGAGGGATGAGGCCAGTGAGGGACTTGACCAAAAAATGCTGATGGAGCAAAAATACAGGTTTTCCTGGATGTAAAGGATATACCAAATTGCTGGGAGGAAACATATGAGCTAATTGCAGAGGAGAGGTCATGGGTGTGGTGAAAATCACTGTTTCTTGAGGAATACTTGTAGGTCTTGTAGGTTTTAATGGGTAAACCAGGGAATGGAGAGGGGTTTTATGAGCAGTGGTAGGAGGCAACATAGGTTTCCTTGGATATTGTGGCACAAATTAACTTTGAGTGGGGTCGGGGGTGAGAACCAAGTTGGGCCTAGGGTATCAAGTTTTAGGAGGTTTTGGGTAAACAGGTGCTTCTGATCTCTGAGTAATAGCAGATGGGGTGTCCACAACTATAGGATCTTGAGAAACAATGGTTGGTGGCTTATTTGGATAAACTAGACGAGGGAGATAAGAAGGAACAGGAAAAAAAATATGACTGACCAGGAATGTGATAAGTGTGGGGAGGAATAACTATTAATATTTATGCATGGTTGAACTCATGGAGGTTGTCAAGAGTTGTTGATTGTGTAGTAATAGGAGTCTTTATTGCCGGAGTGGTTTCAATAGTAGCACTGGTGGCGAGTCGATGGGATTGAAGCAGCTACAGGAGAACTAGATACATCATTTTTAGAAGTGAAATAAGACAAATTAATTAATTTCACATTAAGTCTCAATAAGACTAAGTGACAACGCTGGGAAGGACGTATTAAACTTACTCCCTGTTGCCACATTGAGGGTGAACATCCCATCCTATGACAAAAGATTAGTTTACACAAAATTAATTATTGGGTCTTATTCAAGTGGAATATTTTGCTTACCTTCACCTTAGTGCATGGCATATATGATTAGTGCATGGATTACAATACCTTCTGGATGTGACACCAGAATGTACCCACATTTAGCTGATACTTTCATTAAAGGTTGTCATTCATTCATAACTGAAAAGTTAATGCAATATTTCTATATTTAGTTCAGGCCCATTTGAATCATCCTGTGTTAATGAATATGGACGACAATTGTTACCTTTGATCTTCAAGTACTCAGAGACTCCTCTTTGTAGCTTCACGATCATGACATTAGTGTAGCAGGAGGCAGTTGGTGTACTTTGTGCCAAGGTCGATGAGGAACAAGACATTTTTACATGTAATCCCCACCAAAGTAAAGAAAGAACAAAATTGTCTCTCTAAAAATAGAAAGGGTGAGGTCAGAAATGATAATGCAGGCTATACTCTACACCAATCAGCCACAACATTAAAACCACCTGCCTAATATTATGTAGGGCTCCTCTTGCTGCCAAAACAGCACCAAACCAGAATAGCATCCACAATTGTACAGTTATCGGAGTTACCATAGACTTTGTCAGTTCGAACCAGTCTGGCCATTCTCTGTTGACCTCACTCATCAACAAGGCTTTCTGTCCACAGAACTGCCACTTACTGGATATTTTTTGTTTTTGGCATGATTCAGAGTAAATAGGGTACAACAGGGCTTAAAGCTTACTTAAGGAAAACAAATGTGCTTTTTCATTGGTCAAAAAGTGTATCAAAATTGAAATGTAAAAATAATACTGAATATTGATGGAGCAACATCATTTGTGTGAAAATAAATAATGATGGAAGGTTGTTTTGATTAAAATGAATAAAAAATAAAAGGTGGCAAAAGTGACTTTTACCCTACATTTTGGTAAAAGGCCCCCTTATAGTGATATAGTTATAGGGCGAAATGAACAATTTTGGAAAAAATTTTTTGCAAGATGCTTTGGGTAATACATTTAGATAACACTTTTTAAAAATAATTACTTCAGAAAAAGGTTAACCATTTCCTATTAATTTCAATCACATTTGGCATTTCATAACATCTCAAGTATTCAATAAACAATTAATCTCCATTGTGATTGGACCAGTCAATGTGAGCCCACTTTGAACATTTTTCATATCAAATGTATTCGACCCACTAAATAAAATGTTTTATGGGGCCTTTTTACACCAAATACTATCCTTTCACATTGGGTAGTTATTAAAAACTTCTGATTGAATGACCTGGAACATTCTCAATTAAACAACTTACTCAATGACCCGCAAATAAGATAAATCATTGAAGCTACACTAATTTTTGCTTATTTTTAGTATTTTCTTTTTTCCATCATTAAATTGCTCCAAGTAGCACTTAAATGGTAAATCGCCTGTTATGAGGCAGGTTTTTTTTTTTACTGCAAAACAATTTCATGACGAGTTAGCAGAGGTTGCAGGTGTCTCATGCATGTGTATGACTGTACCTTTCTGTTATAGCAAACCCTTCTGATCTTAGTGAGCTTGGCAAGAAATTTCACATACTGAAAAGAAAACGGGCTAAAATAGTAATGCATTTGTACCCATCACCTTCTAACTAATAAATTTGGATTATTTTTTTCTACAGATTGATAAGGATGCTTGAAAACAAACGAGGGAGCAAATTCAGTTTTCTGGTTGGAATAGGTTTATTTGATCTGTCTGTAAACAAAGTGATTAAATCATGGCATTTGTCCCCCCCCCATGCAAATCAAGTTGAATATCAGCTGGTCAGATGCAAGAAAGGAGAATAGGACATAATTTGTTGATGTTTTTCTTTAATCTGTACATTTTCCACAAGCCCTGGAGTTTTTGCCAAATATCCCAAAGGTGCCATTGAAGATTTGACTCACAAGGCAGCAGGTAAAATCCATCTCACAGTAGCAACAGATCAGATCTACATTATGGCACAGGATACACAGCTTTATTTAATTTTTTTAACATGTTTCCACAATACAACAGACTTTGACTAGTGGTCTTTTTCCAACTAATACCACCATATCCCAGAAAAGGTAGTGTACACAGTTTACTTCAGTATCTTTTCTTTTTTGTCTATTTAATGAATCATTTGTACCGTGCTATGAAAGTTTGATACATTGTGATTAAGTAGTTTACAAGGCAATGACTTCCAAATGGTTTCATTCTTGAAAATAACAGATTAAAAGCGTATAGAATTCAAGGTGACTGATATTAACAATAAGACTGCCATTTCATCTATTCAAGACATTCATGAGAGAAATTCTCAGGTAGTTATCATATATTTGATTTTTATTTCAAACTATTAAGTTATTAATAGTAATGAGCTTTTTGTTACATTAGTGTATTTGAAGTGTTGAAAATGTAGTATAAAGTCAGCAACAGATGAAGCTAGCAGTCATCAATCACAACAATAGTTTGGAGCAATTCCATTAATCCCTTCTGATGCAACAAAACATTGGTCCTATTGGAGAATCCAAAGTGAAATGGACAAAAACCAAAGAGTTACATTGGGATGGCAGCACTTTTCTAAAGAAGAAAAAAAAAAAAAAAAAAGCTGGCAAACAATTATAAGTGCCTTAGTATTGTAGTGATGGAATGTCCATACAGAGTCCGGGGATGCAAAGGCTCTTGGGGAACAACTTAACCCAAACCTTATAAATGCTGATCTGCCACCACACTTGAAATATTCTAACATTAGACCAATGATTTACAAGACCACATCCAAATACAACAGCAAAAGCATTTGATATAAGGTAGTCAACTAAAAAAAGATGGCCTGGGCATAGGTGCAGTTCACAAGGTCTGGGGCCGAGGTGGTCCTAACTCAATTTAGAATCAAACCGAGAGCAAAAACCAAAAAGTGTTAAGTGACTGGTTAACTTCAGATGTCATTCTCAAAGCGGAGACAAGGTGGTGTAGCCAAGTATCTGGAAAACAATGATATTGACCTAAAAGATATGCATGCACTTCTTCCATCCTGGACATGCTGTATACAAGGAAGACCATGAGAGCTCAGCAAGGGCTCAAAGCACTTGAGGCATCCATCTATCTTAAGCTGGTTCATTAGCAGTGCCCAAGGAAAAAAATTGGACTATGTAGTGATTCTTCATTTAGTGACGAATTTATACAAATTCGGGGTCCTTTTTTTTTTTTAATTCTTCATTTTAGGTTTATGCTATGTACAGTAGTTTTTTTTTTTTTTAGATCGAACCTTTATAAAACCAATATGCTGGATTTACTGTGGCACAATTAAGATGTCATAACTTGGAAAATAAAAGAACAAGGACCATTAAACAAACCAAAAAAAGCAGCTTCATAAAAGAAAAGAAAAATTGAACAGACAGATTTCAAGAGAGACAACAATGCATCTACTAACGGTTTCTGGTAGTGCTGACAAGGGGGTAAGGAAGAGGGAGGGGGGGGTGGTGTGGTGTGGTGTATTAAAGTGAGCTGCTGTGTAGATGGATGGAAAGGGGCTGCTTTAATATCCAACTTTCCTCAGGTACTCAGCCATGCCAAATGCTTTCTTGTTGAGCGATCCTCCGTGGGTACCTTCCTTTCCCATGACTAAAACCAATACTGGAGTACATAAGGAAAGAAAACAAAAAGATGACAAATGAAGAAAACTAGAAGAAAAAAATTAAAATAAATTCCCCCCCGATGACACGGGGACACATTATCACCATTCATCCCTTGATTGCTATTAAATTTTTTCAAGACATTAGCTGCTTGAAGGAGAAAGTTTAACAGCAAACTTCTTTCTTCTTTCTGTCCCTCAAGTGAAACTAAACAAGCTTAATTACATTAGAACCCTGAATCCCTCAAGTATTTTGCCATTGAGTATGCCTTCTTATTCAATCCGCCTCCATGGACCCCTTCTTTGCCCATTACAAGAACCAAGACTGAAAGAGAAGAAATAGAAAAAGGGGAAAGTTGAGAAGTGTGGTGGTTAGGAAAAAAAAAAGGAACAATCATGAAACAGAGGAGAAAGAGAAATATGTCGCAATCAGAAGTGTTTGCATGCACATGCCTGTCACCATTAAATGCAACCAAGTAGAGGAAAGTGATTGAGTATTTGATGAATAAGTCTGAAGCTCACTGCTTGAGCAGCGTAGGGACATTTTAGTGGGCAGGAAAGAGGAAGGGGAATTTGATGCTGCCCATTCCAAAAGACCTTCAACCCCACCTCCCCACACACCCTTAATTTACCAAATGTCTCTTGGAACAAGCTAATTTTCAAAGGGTATTATAGGCTGTAAGACTATTCGACTTTAATTATGGGTGAATTAGGAGTCAACAGATCTTAAAACTTACCAGGAACTGTTTGCTGTAAACAAAAGTAACAACTTATAGTGTCTACTTGACTCACCTTGCACCTGATGGTTTATCTGACATTCTCTACACCGGAGATAGTAGGGTGTGGTGGGGTGTTTGCTGCATAACCCAATGACTGATAGCTCAGCACCATAATCATTAAACAGTGAGAAGGTGAAGGGAAAATTGCACACTCACACGGTTTAAGAAAACGGTTTGATCAAGAAAAGCTCATTCATGCACTCTTGGGTGTTCTTTCAGAAAAGGGTGGGGGACAGAACTATACCTTTTACGTCTGTTTTTCACGATATTCAGAAAGAGGACCACAAAGGCAGAATGTATGAGTGGGCACATCTCAGCATACTGGGTCATTTTTCAAAACAATTACAAGTAATGAAATTTAAGGAATGGGCTTGTTTTCTCTCATTTTCTCTTTCTGCATAAAAAATCGAATGCATGTTTCCCAGGCTTGCATTGGCCTCTATACTCCATTGTTGAGCAGGCACACTAACTTAAAATTGCGAGAAGAGATTAAAAAAGGGGTTGCCTGGACTGATCATAATATATGTTTGCAGGCTAATTTGTGCATTGCAAATATACTGGTTTGACTGTAGTTATTGGCAAACAGACGTGCAGTTTACCTTTGCCAGCTCTGCCTATGGAAACATTGTAAGTCGGCTCTCCATTATGACTCTTTGTCCTGATGTCCATTGTCCAGTCCCCTTCCAAATGAAGGCTGTCTCTGATCACAGAGCACTTCTTTTTCCCTAGAGTCAGCCCACTGGTGAAGAAGCCCTCTCGGTCTTTGCCAATGATCACATCGATTTCATCAGGCTGAAAATATAAGTATGAAAGGGAGGGAACAACATTAAAAGATGTTACTTTCTAGGAAGCACATTAGAAGTCAAGTCAATGTTATTTGTATAGCGCCTTTCACAACACACATAGTTTCAAAGCAGTTTTGATGCATTTGAACTCTAATGCATTCTTTCTGTGTTCTAAATAGAATGTTGGCTGATCCACTTGATTTGACCTTCGTAATGGTTACAATGTAGTTTTGAATCAAAACGTTCCAATAATCCTAATAGGGAGCAGGGGAAAGAGTGAGCATTCACAGCCGACAGGACGCCATCTTTGTTCCTGTAGGGAAAAACTTGAAGCACAGGCGCCACTGTCTGAACTTCCTCCTCTCGCGGCCGAAGACAGCCAGCAGCTTATCTCAAGACTGATCAGAATGAGTCTTTTATTGGACGATTTGAGCACGTCAAGGAAATATAGTGAACAAGGCTTATATATGTTGTAAAATCTATATTGCTGAGCAATGCAAAAGGAAATGTGTGTTTAATCAGGGTTAGATCTGTGAACTTCTGCCGAAGCAGAATGTCTTCGACATTGAAAGCAAACGTGTTTGTTGGGTTCGGCCGTAAAGCGGGTTTACTTTAACCAGGCAGTTTAGGTGGGAATAATGTTGTTCATGGTTATAGGGAGTAATGAAGTATAGAGGCCGTGGCCACAGCCCTGTGCTTTCATCTGGGCCTCAATCCATTCAGCAAAAACACTTCAATGGATTTTCGCTTTCAGTAATAAAAAAATGAAGTACAATTGTATTGTTGCGGTTTTGCTGATATCTTACGCGACGACTATAACCCGTGTATTGCAAAGCGCCTTGTTCACAATAAAACGGTTAGCTCGCGCTAAAGCACGAGACCGGCTCCCCATGCACGCGTGCTATACCCGACTAGCTTGCTAACACCCGAATCCGGACGCTCGCGTAAAAACCCAAATTACACCCGAAATTCTATCTAAATGGAGTGTTTACGACATAACTGGTGCTAATCTATCGAAATCTTACCGTTATACCGCTAAAAGTACCACCCTCTGACGATGCCCAAACGTATTTGGCGTCCGTGTAGCCAACAATGGCGGAATCCTGGCAGCTGCCATCGGCCATCAGGTTATCCACGTAGCTTTGCCAAGACATTTTTCTGTGATTTGTTAGGATATATAGGACGTACTACACCCGCAGGAGTGGATTTTACGCTACGAGTGCTAAATGCGTTGCTAATGTGGTGCGGATGGAGGGTTTTGGCGTCTCCTGTGCTGTCCGGTTCTTGGGCTTGTATGAAATCTCAGCTCGGGCAGGAAAGAAAGCCGACGAACTGAGACAGCGCCTGGGTGTAGTCCCGTACTATATCACTCCGCGCAGGCGACTCACCACCGCCACTGCACTTTATGCGTTATCATGCGGCGGTATAAGAAAATAGATCACATTTGATTTGAGACCAGTCGCTCAATCTGATTAACTAATTTATGTTTATAGAAATGTAATAGCAGAATGTATTTATTTATTTTTTCTCTGTTATGCTCGTGGATTTGTCACTTGTTAATACGTTGACATATGAATGTGTAGGTAAGAGGACATGTATTTAAATCTTTACATTAATGTTCCATTCGCTAACATTAGTTCCCTTACGACTCAGTACACATGACATTGCGTTTATTAACGCATATGGGGAGGGCCTTCTTGTACAACTTGTTGAAACCTCTCTACAGTAAAGCCAATATTTTAATATTGCTGTGGTGTTTGAGCCCTGCCGGTTTTGGCGCGAAACTGTCCGCTATAAAAACAGATGCACAATCAACATTTCCTCAGAATTTCTCAGAGAGCGATCATCTCTTATCTAGAAGCCCTCTACCTTCGCCATCGATATACAGGAGTCAACAGGCGGAATCTTTGCAAGAAGATTCTCTGGTCCCCTGCAGTGCTCCGCCCAACATCACACCACCTTGCCGCTTCGCTGGTGAACAGGCCTAAGCCTGATTCCTTACAGCGTTTCAGGAGGTTTTGTGTATCCTTACAAAGCAATTGTATATAGATTATTGTATATTGTGTAATATACAGTACTGTGCAAAAGATTTAGGCACTTGTGAAAAATGTTGCATAGTGAGAATGTCTTCAAAAATAATGCCATCATTTTAATTTATCAGTTTACATCATACAAAGTCCAGTAAACATGAAAAAAATCTAAATCAATATTTGGATTCAAAACAGCACCAGTTCTGGTACACCTGGACACAGATTTTCTTAGTTGTTGGTAGATAGGATGTTCCAAGCTTACTAGTGAATTTCTTCAGTTCTTCAGGGCATCTGTTTAGGCTCAGTTGCTTCTGTCTCTCCGTGTAATCCCAGACTGACTCGATGTACCTGTTGCCAAGGTCCCTGTTCTTCTATTCTATTCAATTAGCAAAAGGAATTGTTGGGAGTCTAAAATGTATATTTCCTATTGACTCTAAAATTGAATAAATAACTATCTTAAGACAAATGTTTTTATAAAACATCTTATATGCCTAAGACTTTTGCACAGTACTGTATATTTATTTATATATTACATATCTAAAAGAGTCACTTACGTGTTCATGTCTTTTTAAAGATGTCTTTCCTTAAGTGTTCCTTGTGTGAGAGGCACATCCTGCTGTCAGATCAGCATGAGATTATGATTATGGAGACCGACTGTCCTCACTGCGATGGCATGAGTCTCAAGACGCTTCCCTCGCGAATCGCCCTCGTTCTGAGGGACAATTCAGCCTCCCGCGCCCTTCCACCCGCCTCTTCTGTGATACCCGAGGATTCACATGAGGAGGCACGGCGGGGATGCAAGGTCGAGCAGGATGAATTTGAGGTGGTCCTCGTGCCACACATGCCCCACAAGCCCCTCAATCTGCAGGAAGTGCATGTTTTCCTATACACTATGTGCGAGACGAGCTCGAGCCCTCTGAAAGAGCGCGCAGCTTCTTCTCGTTCAGCGGTTCTGACACTGGGGATCATAATGATGAGTGGTCAGTGGATGATGCTTCCGCCCCTCCCCCCGTTAGGGCGAGGATGTGCCACTGACAGGGAGATGCTCCGCGTCCTTACAAGGGCGGTCGAAGAGCTTAACCTTGAGTGATCTACCCCAGAGGAACCTGAACAGTCTCACCTCGATGAATGCGCAGTTAAGCCATCCTCTCTAACATGGATCATGGGAAAGAAAACCGTTATGCCTTACAATCCCCTGTGGAGGAGGCGGTAGCGGCACATCTCTGCCCAGTGAGTAACAGACCGCGGAAATCACGCCCCATGCATCCTTCCAAGCCGTGTTGACAAACGTCTGCACTGGCTGGAAAAGCTTACTCTGCGGCAGGACAAGCTGGATCAGCATTCCATGCAAAAGCGGTGCTCCAGATATTTCAAGCCAAGCTCCTCAAGCAAATGTACGAGAAAGGCTTCGATCCAGAGGCATTCATAGAGCTCCGCACCACTACAGACTTTGTGCTGCGTGCCACGAAAGTCACTGTGCCGGCCATCGACAAGTCTATTGGCAACCCAGCAGTTCTGGATCGATATATATGGCTGACCCTCACAGAAATGAGTGATAAGGATAAAGCCACTCTGTTGGATGCTCCAGTGTCTCCAGCCAGCCTCTTAGGCGGCTCTGTGAATAAGTTTGCTGAGCATTACGTCATGAATCCGCAGCAGTCACAGGCACTTAATGAGACACTTAATGCCCAAACCTGGTGCCTCAGCACTGGCACCTGACCCCACTGAGCCACCAGTGAGGCCATGCAAGCTGTAGCCCAGACAGAAGCAGCTAGATCAGCGCTGGCTGAACAAACCCCCCCCGCGCAGCAAAAGCGCCCCTGATGGGCACAGCTTTTTGAAGTGGAAAGCAGAGCCTGTAGTTCCCTCCGGGTCTGCTCCAAAGAAGGCTCGATTGGAGACATAAAGCAAAGTTCCTCATCTCCCCACTGCTGTTTGTCAGGAAAGGTGCTGAAAGCATTCTTTAGAAATGTTGGCCCATATTGATAGGATTGCATCTTGCAGTTGATGGAGATTTGTGGGATGCACATCCAGGGCACGAAGCTCCCGTTCCACCACATCCCAAAGATGCTCTATTGGGTTGAGATCTGGTGACTGTGGGGGCCATTTTAGTACAGTGAACTCATTGTCATGTTCAAGAAACCAATTTGAAATGATTCGAGCTTTGTGACATGGTGCATTATCCTGCTGGAAGTAGCCATCAGAGGATGGGTACATGGTGGCCATAAAGGGATGGACATGGTCAGAAACAATGCTCAGGTAGGCCGTGGCATTTAAACGATGCCCAATTGGCACTAAGGGGCCTAAAGTGTGCCAAGAAAACATCCCCCACACCATTACACCACCACCACCAGCCTGCACAGTGGTAACAAGGCATGATGGATCCATGTTCTCATTCTGTTTACGCCAAATTCTGACTCTACCATCTGAATGTCTCAACAGAAATCGAGACTCATCAGACCAGGCAACATTTTTCCAGTCTTCAACTGTCCAATTTTGGTGAGCTCTTGCAAATTGTAGCCTCATTTTCCTATTTGTAGTGGAGATGAGTGGTACCCGGTGGGGTCTTCTGCTGTTGTAGCCCATCCGCCTCAAGGTTGTGCGTGTTGTGGCTTCACAAATGCATTGCTGCATACCTCGGTTGTAATGAGTGGTTATTTCAGGCAAAGTTGCTCTTCTATCAGCTTGAATCAGTCGGCCCATTCTCCTCTGACCTCTAGCATCAACAAGGCATTTTCGCCCACAGGACTGCCGCATACTGGATGTTTTTCCCTTTTCACACCATTCTTTGTAAACCCTAGAAATGGTTGTGCGTGAAAATCCCAGTAACTGAGCAGATTGTGAAATACTCAGACCGGCCCGCCTGGCACGAACAACCATGCCACGCTCAAAATTGCTTAAATCACCTTTCTTTCCCATTCTGACATTCAGTTTGGAGTTCAGGAGATTGTCTTGACCAGGACCACACCCCTAAATGCATTGAAGCAACTGCCATGTGATTGGTTGATTAGATAATTGCATTAATGAGAAATTGAACAGGTGTTCCTAATAATCCTTTAGGTGAGTGTATGCAATGAATGCACAAAAGAATGCAGCACTCATTGCAAATGCACAAGATGCTCACACATTCTCATTAAAGAGCCCTTTTCCTCTTCAAAGCACACACATTATGTGCAACAGCTTCCCTATGGTGAGCAACGCATTATAGCATATAGTGAGCAAACCAGTTTCCAATCATGTGCTGAGGAATTATTGTGTTGAATGCTGAGCTGAAGTCTATGAACAGCATTCGAACGTATGAGTCCTTTTTATCTAGGTGGGTGAGGGCCAGATGGAGTGCGGTGGCGATGGCATCGTCTGTTGAACGGTTTGGACGATACGCAAACTGCAGTGGGTCTAGTGAGGGGGGCAGCTGGGTCTTAATGTGCCTCATGACGAGCCTCTCGAAGCGCTTCATGATGATGGGTGTGAGTGCGACGGGACGGTAGTCGTTGAGGCAGGGCACTGAAGACTTCTTTGGCATGGGGATGATGGTGGTGGCCTTGAAGCATGTTGGAATGACGGCGCTGCTCAGAGAGATGTTGAAGATGTTGGTAAGAACATCTGCCATCTGGTCTGCACATCCTCTAAGCACT